>NW_004798460.1:45835-47337 GCF_000002075.1 Aplysia californica
CTGTACGACAAAGTGCGCGAGGGCGTGCCGGACCTGTCTGAGCGCATTGTGCCCGTGGTTGGAGATGTCCTTGAGCCCAACCTGGGCCTGAGCGAGGAGGATGAGGCCAGGGTCGCCGCAGAGACGCAAGTCGTCTTCCACTCGGCCGCCACCGTCAAGTTTGATGAGGAGTTGAGGTATGTGGGGCTCTCTCTCTCTCTCTCTCTCTCTCTCTCTCTTTCTCTCTCTCTCTCACTTTCTCTCACTCTCTCTCTCTCTTCCTCTTTCTTTGTGGGTGGTTGGCGGGTGCAATGGTCTGGGTTGCTCCTTCTCTCCAATGAAATGTCTGTCCTCCTTATCTCCCCTCTTTACTTATGTTTGTTACTTTCTTAGAACAACTCTAATCATTGACTCTTATATTGTCGCTTTTAAGCACAAGCGGCTAACCCAGATTTTGAGGGTTTCCAGAAATCTTGACCTACACCAAAAGTGGGCATTGCCCTATCTATAGGAGAAATTTGGTTCCATTGGTGTTTATATTTGTTTGGTTATAGAGAAAACTCTCCTTGTCTTTTTTAAAAACTGAACAAGGGTCCAAAAACTTTACTTTCGATTTGCTCATAACTCCTTTTTTCGGGATAGCCCCCTCGTGCTTAAAAGCGACCATATTATGACCTAAATTGAGTTGCAAGTGCTCTAAAACGCGTACTACTGATTAATCATAAAACAACACAAACTCTTACTAACAAAAAAAGGATAAATAATAAAATTCACCGTTGTGTTTTCTCCTTTGCAGACTGTCAGTCCGGATGAACGTGATCGGGGTTCGTAGGATGGTGCAGCTCGGCAGAAAGATGCCCAACTTGGAGGTAAGTTTTGCTCCCATTGACGTAGGCAGAAGAAAGTTGTAGATCTTGTTAGCGGCTGGTTGGAGGGCGCCTCTGGAATGTCCTACTTCTTTTTTTTTCCTTTCCCTCTTTTGTTTCTATCTATCTATCTGTCTGTCTTTCTTCTTTTTTTCCACTCTGCTATTTCTGTATATGTGTAATGGTGCAGTGGAATTAGACGCTCGTCAATTTTGGGGCATACGGTGCTATTGGTATCATCTTAAAGCCTGTCCATTTGCTTTACTTTTAATGAAAAAAATATCTATTTATCTTTGATACAAGTCAAGATATTGGCAATTGAAGGGGGTAGCGGTCGCCTGGTTTCAGAGGTAAAATTAGCGAGAAAATGGCCACCAAAGTTGAGTTATATCCTTAGCTTGAGAGTCAGTGGAAGCTCAAAATTCACATGTTTTATGCTTTTAATGAACCTTTTTCAGTAAAATCCATACAGAAATGTGTTCTCTAATAGGCATGGAAGGTGTTGAACTTTAAAATGGCTTTAAGTTTAAGTCTGTTGACAGCTTAGATTTTCTGCCAATATCTCTATTCTCAGACTGTGAAAAGTAACTTATTTTGTCATTACGCCTCACAGTTTAGTTTTTTATTTCTCAAATTTACTCAGAACTATCGTTCTCG
>NW_004798460.1:49395-55764 GCF_000002075.1 Aplysia californica
TTATTATTAATATTATCATTATCATTCTTTTTCTGAGTGTTATTGCTATTCTTTTAATTATGTTTTTTTGGTTTGTCCTTTGTCCACAGGGCTGGGTGGATAACCTGAACGGACCGACGGGGCTTCTGGCTGCTGTGAGTAGTTTTCTCCCTCTTCTCTTCCACAGGGGGTGAATAAATGTCTCTTGTTGAAAGGGGAATAGAGTCCATACAGTACGTGATATGTTCTTACCGCCACCACCCCCTCTCACACACATACACACACACACACACACACACACACACACACACCCTCCCGTGCACCTCTTTCAGTGTGGCTGCTGTCTTAATTATATGTGAGGCAGCATGGTGGAGTCAGGTTCTCGTCAAAATAATCAAAGTGAAGAAACTTGCATTTTTCAGCAGGATATGAATTTTTATCAAATTTTTGTTTTTTGGCTCAACACCTTTCATGCCTATTAAAGAACTCATTTCTGTGGAAATTTTTCTGAAAAACGTTGATTAAAGGCACAAAAAATGAAAATTTTTAGTTACCACGGACTCTTAAGCTAAGGAAATAATTAATCTTTGGCAGCCATTTTCTCACTAATTTTACCCCTGAAAACAGGCGACCTCCACCACCTCCTTCTTTGGCAAATATCTCGACTTGTATTCGAGATAAATGAATATTATTTTCATCAAAATAAAGACAATTGAACAAGCTTTAAGATGATACCAATAACTCTACATGCCCAAAAATTGACGAGAGCCTGATTCCACCACACTGCCTCACATAATATTAGATTTGACGACAGCTCTCGCTTCAATTCAAGCTTCAAGCTGTTTGAAAATACTCTCGACACCTTCGTGAGTGAGTGGGTGGTTGGTGGGTGCTCTGGTGTGGTTTCCCTCTCTTTTTCCGATGAAACGTCTATCATCGTTGTCTGTCCTCGTTCTTTTCCGTGCAAGTTACTCTCCAGTAAATCCTCTAATCTTCTGCATTTAAATGACCTGATTGTGGAGCATGTGCCACGAAACTATTACTTAAAATATGCCAAGCGCCTCTAATCTTCGGCTCTTATATGACCTAATTGTGTTACTAGTAGCTTAAAACTCTTACTGTAGGTGGTTGGCGGGTGCTCTGGTGTGGTTTGGTCCTTGGTTCCTATCAAACATGCATCGTCCTTATCTCTTATTCTCATCCTCCTTTTGTGTGTGTGTGTGTGTGTTTGTTACTCTCTTCTAACTCCTCAAATCTTTGGCACCTGTATGACCTAATTGTGTTGCAAGTGCCGTAAAACTATTACTTAAAATAAGCCAAACACCTCTAGTCCTCATCAGTTATATGACCTTATTGTGCTGTTAAACTCTTCATAAGGCTAAACATTTAACAATGGGTGGTTGGCGGGTGCTCTGGTGTGGTTTGCTTCTTCTTTCTTATCAACCATCTATCGTCCTTTTCTCTCCTCCTTCTTTTTTGTGTTTGTTACTCTCTTGTAACACCTCTAATCTTCGACACTTTGACTTATGTGACCTTGTTGTGTTGCAAGTGCTGTAAAACTTTTACCTTTTCTTAAAATAAGCCAAACACCTCTAATCTTCAGCACTTATATGACCTTAGATTAAACTCCTACTAAGACTAAAAAATTAACACGTATGTTGCCTTTTTCAGATCGGCAAAGGTCTGCTGTTTATTATGCACGGGAATGTTTACTGCACGGCCGACGTCATTCCAGTAGACATTGCCACAAACGCCATGATTGCTGTCGCTTGGTACACAGCCGTTGAAAAGTAAGTACGCACACTCAGACACATTTCATGCACGCACACATACACACGCACACGCACGCACACACATTCACTCACACACACACACACACTCAGACACATGCACACACGCACGCACAGACACATGCATGCACGGACAGGCACACACGCATACACTCAAACGCACACACACACACCCACACACACACACACACACACACACACACACACACACACACACACACACACACACAAATGTCAAAAAAGCACCCATAGACAGAAGATGAAAATTGCGCAATGGTTGGAAAAAACTTCAATTCCTTTGATTTCATTAATTTTTCTAGCTTCTGATTTTGACCACGGTGTCACAAATTTGTTTACATTGAAAGCTGAAGTTGAAGTATTTGAAGGCAAGACCTCTCAATTGAAGGGATGAGTTGTTGACATGCGTTCAGGGGTGGTTTTGCTCCTTCTTTTCTAGCAAACATCTGTTATTGTCCTTATCTCTCCTCCCTTCTTTTTTTAATGTTTGTTTGTTACTCTCTTGTAACACCTCTAATCTTTGGGACCTTTTGGGGTTGTTTTTTTTGTCTACTCTTTGGGACTCATATGACTTTAATTTTGGTTGTACTCTGTTGTAGCGCCTCTAATCTGTGGAACTTTTTTTTGGGGGGTCTGATCTTCGGGACTTTTACGACCTTAATTGTGTTTGTTGCTCTCTTGTAACGCCTCTACTCTTCGGGAGTTATATGACCTTAAATGTATTGTAAATGCCTTAAAACTGTAGCTAAAGCTAAACCGAAGGATTTGTTCATTTGTCTTGGCAGGCCCAGCGAAACGTTGGTATACAACTGTACCAGTGGCCAGATCAACCGGTTAACCTGGGGGATGTTCCGTAAGTTGTATGCTAAGTTCACTGCGACTGTCGGCTCTTTGCCACCGTTGTTGTTATGGTTATGATTATCGTCATCATCATCATCATCATCATCATTGTTGTCATCGTCATTTCTTTCATCGTCTTAGTCAACCTCATCTCTTTTATCATTGTCATCATCATTGTTTTCATCTTTAACATCATCATCATCTTTATTTTCTTTAACATCATCACCATCATCATAATTATTATTATCATCATCGTTGTTGTACTTTAGAAAACATATTATAATGGAGACCAGAATATATTTCAGATATGTTAAGTGTGTTTAAAACAGTGTCCAACACTTTGCCATAACCCAGGCTTCATCAGGAACACAGCTCAGGAAAAAAAAAAATTTACACAATACCGTAATTCCTAAGTTTTCACCATAAGATGTTTTGTAATGGTGCCTACATGAAACAATTGGAAAGAGCTGAAATGCATTATTTTAAAGGCTGAAGAATTTTGTTTCATTGAAGAAGTTGTGCTCCTTTTGCTAAGTGGCTGCAAACAGCATGTCGAATAACCAGAACTCATGTCTTCAATGAGTTTACTTTTTCCCTTTTTCCCATATTATATATATATATATATATATATATATATATATATATATATTTATTTTAAAAAAAAATTTTTTTCCCCCTTTCCTCAGAGGACTACCTCAAAGAAAACTTCCTCAACAATCCATGTCATAAGATGCTGCGCGTCCCGAACCCACGCTTCACACTCAACATGTGAGTATAGGTTATCATCATCAGCATGCAGTGCCGGATCTGCGGTGATCGTGGTTCTCCATTCAATCCTTTGCTCGGATGCTCTTAACCCTATCCGTACGCCTGGGGTCATAAGTAAAAACTTATCTGTTGACATCCACCCCTTGGCGCTCACATGACCTTATGCAGTTGCAAGCGCCGTAGAAACTCTACTTTAAAACATTTTTTTTATCAGCAACGCGTGTCTTAAGATGCTATGCGTGTGAGTACAGTAGGTCACTGCACAAAGTAATGTCAGGTACCATCATAATTATCAACAACACGTGTCATAAGACACGATGCGTTACAAAATTCATGACAGGTACAGACACAATTATCAACAGCATGTGTCTTAAGATGCTAAGCGTGTGAGTACAGTTGTACAGTAGGTCAGTGCAACAAAGTAATGTCAGGAGGTACCGTCATAATTATCAACAACACGTGTCATAAGACACGACGCGTCACAAAATTCATGACAGGCACAGACACAATTATCATCCAAGATGGCCACCCCACCGTAGTTGTGGAGAAAAGTGGTTGTCCTGGAAAGCTGGATGTCTTGGGCAGTGTCGCTATGATGTCGGGAATGTTATATTTTGGAAGTTTAGTATTTAATGTAGTGACCTAGTGGTTAGGTCTTGTAATCGTGAGGTTGTTGGGTCGGGGGTTTGAGCTGCGGGCTCGACGTTGTGTCCTTGGGAAAGACACTTTACACGAATTTTCCTCACTTCACCCAGGTAGAAATGGGTTCCCGGCCATAGACAGCGAAAGATCTTGTCAGTATGTTAGTGTTTTAGCGCCTATAAATGGCTGCTTGCACTGTATGCTTCCGAGGAAGTTGAGTTTATTTCAGAATGCTCTAAGGTCTGCTGGGGTAATAGTATAGATTGTGAAGCGCATAGAGCTTGCTGTTGAGCGGGAATTTGCGCTATACAAATGTTATCTATTAGTTAGTAGTACTGAACTTAAGAATTAGTACTTAAAAGCACAGAACAACCATTCGTATCCGTGGCCAGCAAGCAAGTAAAGTTTCTTCAGTACCTGATGTGAGTAGTGAGTACTTCCTTTGCGTTGGACCAAAACAATCCACCCTTAGGCTACTCCAATGTAGGAGAATCCCTCATAGGACAAGGGACAACACTCATTAATATTGAAGACCAAAGAAGTAGAAAAAAGTAAATATTATTATTATTTCCCTTGACTAAGACTAACACAGATATATTACAGGGAAGACATCGGGGGAATAGGAAGTGGTTGTTTGTACAGGTGATTGTCTTTCTTGCACAGGTGGCCGTTAGTGTAGGTTTGACTAATAATAATAATAATGGATTGCATTTATATAGCGCATATCCACTTATGCAATGCTCTATGCGCTTAATATGATACATATTATGGATTTACAAATCAATTTTAATGGCACATAGTATTACATACACGTGCACACACATATTCACACACACATGCACGCACGCACCACACACACATACACACATACATACAGACATACACTCATATGTACAGACTAGTTGTTTTGGTAGGAAAAGAAGCAAACGAACTAAACTTTTCCCTTAGATGGTTTGGGGTTTCTTTTAGAGGGGGTTGTTTTTTGGTGTTTTTTTTGGGTATATTCGACATTTCTAGTTGTCACGTAACCCTTTATTTTGAAATACAAGTGTTGTTTTCGTGGGTGGTTAGCGGGTGCTCTGGTGTGGTTTGTTCCTTCTTTCCTATACTATCAAACATCTATCATCTTTATCTCCCCTGCTTCTTATTTATGTTTGTTACTCTCTTGTAACCCCTCTAAATCTTCTGGCGCTCATATGACCTTATGCAGTCGCAAGCGCCGTAAAACCTCTACTAAAACAAACAAAACAAAGTGTTGTTTCAGGCAGTGTAGGACTTTTTCATATTGCAGGCAGAAATGAGAACTTTGCAGTTTGTTAGTTTTATACGCTCAGGAATGTATTTGTAGTTTCAATGAAGAATTCTGAAAATCTATCTATTCGCTATATAGGCAGGTTTTGCTAAGTGCGTGGTTTTTTCTAGCTGCATGTTTTGTTATGAGTGTGTTTTGTTTTGTGCGTGTTTTTTCTTTGTGTGTGTTTCGCTATGTGTTTGTTTTGCTATTATATATGCGTGTTTTGTTTTGTACTCGTTTTGCTATGTGGATCTTTTGTTATATATGTGTGTAGCACTATAATATGTGTGTTGCGCTGTGTGCGTGTTCATTATATGTATGTTGCGCTGTGTGCATGTTTTGCTATGTGGGTGTATCTCTTTGTGTGTTTTGCGATATGCGTGTTTTGTTATATGACCGTGTTATCATCGTTGTTGTGTGTTTCAGGTTCTGCCGAGACACCATGTAGGTGTTTTGTTATGTGGGTGCGAGGCTGTGTTATGACTGTGTTAAGACTGTGTTATCATCGTCGTTGTTGTGTGTTTCGCTATGTAAGTGTTCAATAAATGTGTGTTCCATATGTGGGTGCGAGGCTGTGTTATGACTGTGTTAAGACTGTTTTATCATCATCGTTGTTGTGTGTTTCAGGTTCTGGCGAGATACCATGTGGGTGTTTGACCAGTTGATACCGGCCTACGTCATGGACTTTTGGCTCAGGATCACGGGGAAGAAGCCTATGTGAGTTGGTTGGGGGGGTGGTTGGCGGGGGCTCTGGTGTGGTCTGCTTGTTCTTTCCTATCAAACACCTATCGTCCTTATCTCTCCTCCTTCTTTTTTGTGTTTGTTTCTCTCTTGTATCACCTAATGTTCGGCACTTATACGACCTTATTGTGTTACAAGTGCTGTAAATCTCTTACTAAAACTAACTCCCCCCTCCCTCTCCTCCCGCTCTCCTCTTCCAGGTTTGTGCGTATGAGGGATTGTCTGTCCGAAGCAGTTATATTATGACCTATTTCTGTTGCAAATGCAGTAAAACTTTTACTAACATTCCTCCCCCCC
>NW_004798460.1:57193-59053 GCF_000002075.1 Aplysia californica
CCCCCCCCCAAGGCAGTGCTACTAACTGAAATTGTCTTTAGGCCATTCCTAAAGAGGTGATATAAAAATTAATTTGTTCTTATGCACAGTAGAATTGTAAATGGGCTGATTTATCAGTGCCATGCTCATACTATGCCGGAACAACATAGGGGGAACTGCTGCTTTTT
Organism: Aplysia californica; assembly: GCF_000002075.1. Lineage (NCBI taxonomy): Eukaryota > Metazoa > Mollusca > Gastropoda > Aplysiida > Aplysiidae > Aplysia > Aplysia californica. Next base: position 57,361 of record NW_004798460.1, read on the forward strand.
CTTTCGTCATCCGTACTATTGTCATTTTTCTCTACTTCTTTTGCATCTTTGCCAGTCTCTTGTGAACTGTTATTTTCGGGGTGCCTTGATAGTCAAAGCAGACTTTGTGCTGTTGTTGAGGCTAGAGAGGTGAGCAGAGAAAGCCTGATTCTCCGTTTGGACTTCTCTGTTGACATCCACCCCTTGGCGCTCATATGACCTTATGCACTTGCGAGTGCAGTAAAACTTTACTGAAACAAAATTCACCTATTGTCCTTTTCTCTCCTCCTTCTTTCCTTTTCTGAAACATTTATCGTCTTTATCTCTCTAACTAAACTAAATGGCCGTTGTTGTGTTGATTTGCTTTTCTTTCCTTTAAAAAAAAAACAACCAGACTTTTTTTCTCTCTGCAGACTTCAACCTTCTTTCCTTTTATCAAACATCACTTGCTTCTTCTTTCCTATCAGACATCTGTTGTCTTTTTCCCCCCTTTTTAAAAAAATGTTTGTTACTCTCTTGTAACACTTTTAATCTTCTGGCGCTCATATGACCTTATGCTGTTGTGAGCGCCGTAAAATCTCTACTGAAACTTTTTAAAAAACCCATCTATCGTCCTTATCTCTCTTATTAAACTGAACGACCGACGGTTGATGGGTTGATGTGTTTCTCTTTCCTATCAAACATCTATCGTCCTTTTCTCCCCTCCTTCTTTTTTTATGTTTGTTACCCTCTTGTAATTCCTCTAATCTTCTGGCGCTCATATGACCTTATGCAGTTGCGAGCGCCGTAAAACCTCTCTACTAAAACTAAACTAAACTAAAAAAAAATAAACCGCGACTTTATTTCTCTCTCCCCGCAGACTTCAGCCTTCTTTCCTTTTATCAAACATCTGTGGCCCTCATCTCTCTAACTAAACTAAACGACCGACCGTTGATGTGTTGATGTGTTTCTCTTTACTTAGAAAAACAAAAACAACCAAAAACAAAAAAAATAACGCGACTTTATTTCTCTCTCCCCGCAGACTTCAGCGCATCCAGACCCTGCTCAAGGTGATCGGCGGGGTCATCGTGTGGCGTCTGCTGGTCAAGCGCGTGCCCGTCTTCCACTCCCTCTGGAACCTCCTGCTGGGCTGGGTGCAGTTCCTGTTTATCAAGCTCCCCTCCCTGGCCCGGTCCTCATAGCCTGGGGTTCTCCCCCGCCCCTCCCCCTGTCCCCCCGCCTCGCATAGGCCCCCACCTCACGCCCAATCCTCATTGTGGGCTCCCCCAACGCCCTCCTCCACCCCTTCGCCCCCGCCACACACCCTCCCCATTCGCCTACACAAGCCCCCCTCCCCCCCACACACACTCCGCGCCCCTCACATACGCCCTCACACAAACCTGTTTGTACTTGTCGTACTGAAGACCTGCCAAGTTCTACAATAAAATTGGGAACCCTCCGATTTAAAAAAAAATGTTCCTTTGGAAGAACCCCCCGATCGGATTTACATCAAATCCGGTATTTAATTTTTTTTTTTTCTTACTTGATGAATTCCGTTTCTATGGGTCGTGTTCAAGTTGTGGTAAACGATGCTAATAATACACAGGTACATTTACGTGTGTTTGCAACGTACACATTTTTTTGCCACAGTCGGTTCCTAACGTAATCTGAATCCCCTGGGCTTCTGGAGAGTCTGACGGATTTTTTTTATTCGCGAACTCCGATTTTTATTGGG
>NW_004798460.1:60806-62919 GCF_000002075.1 Aplysia californica
AATAAAAAATTTTTGTTGTAAATAGCTTGGTTTAAATTTATTTTATTATTTTTTTCTTATATATATATCATTTCGATTTTCTTTTTATGCAACGCCTGTAGCCCTACTTTTGTACGCTGAACTAGTTGCCTGCTTACGTGTGTCCTCGTAGCAATATTTTTGTCGCTGACATCAAACTTTTCCCGTTAACAAATGTGTCAAGACTCGGTGGAATCAGGCGCTCGTCAATTTTGGGGCATCATAATATAGAGTTATTAATATCATCTGAAAGCTTGTTGATATTTCTTGCATTTGGTAAAAAAAAAAAATAATACCCATCTATCTTGAATAGCAGTTGAAATATTTGCAATTGGAGAAGGTGTTGGAGTGGTCTGGTATGTGACGTAAAGTTAATGAGAAGATGGCTGGCAAAGTTTGGCGACTCCCAAAGCTTGAGTGTCCTTGGAAAGTGGAAATTTACACTTTTTGTGCCTTTAATGAAGTTTTTGGCAGCACTGACACAGACTTTCGTTTTTATAAGGTTGTAAAAGGTGTTGAGCCCCCCAAAAAAGACAATTTTTAAAAAGTGCCCAATGCCTAGAAACACGCCGGTTACTTTGATTTCCTTGTTTTGACAAGCGCCTGATTTGACCATGCTGCCTCACAAATACCTTGTGCCTGGCTCCCGTAAAGGAAGAACACGAATCACCTTTCTGTATTTGCCTGTGTGGAAGCCTTGGGGCTGCTCGCAACACTAGAGATGAAGGGTTAATGAAATGGCAAGACTGGGCTAGTTGAAGGCTGGATGTCAAAAATTGAAAAAAAAATTGTTTAAAAAACCCCCCAAAAATCTTGAAAAGTCAACTGAAAATGAAAGGAAAAATACCTTCTTAATCCTTTTTTTTTAAATGGAAAAAAAAAGATTTGTTAAAAAGAATTTTTAAAAAACTAATAAAAAAAAAAGATGCCCAAAAGTGGTTTTGTTTAGTTGCAGGGTAGCAAGTAACAGTCCCGGAGGATTGAATAAAGTAAACTTCCCTTTTGAAAGAAGAATGAAAAATGTCTTCCAGTCATCTGTGAAATCTCTCTGTCCTTTCACCCACACCACCAGAGCTCCATACTGAAGCGTGGGAAGAAACACGTCGCAATGACGAAGAAACACGTCGCAATGACGAAGAAACACGTCGCAATGACGAAGAAACACGTCGCAATGTCGCAATGACGAAGAAACATGTCGCAATGACGCAAAATTTGTGTGCCAGAAATAGTTTCCCTAACCTTGTTGGTGAAATAAACAGACGCTGAATTTTTGCCGAGCGACTTTTGGTCTCATTCGTGGATGTTGCTTGTCGTATGTCTACGTACTACAGTGGGTGTCGCATTCAACGAGGCTGCCGGGACCGACTTGTTGTCCTCGCTGGATGTGACCTCGTTGAATGTGACCTTGTTGAATGTGACCTCGTTGAATGTGACCTCGCTGGATTTGACCTCGTTGAATGTGGCCTCGTTGAATGTGACCTCGTTGAATGTGGCCTCGTTGAATGTGACCTGGTTGGATGTGACCTGGTTGAATGCGGCACCCACTGTAGTATAAAGTACTCCGTGGTAAAACACACTACTATATATATATATATATATATATATCTCCGTTTACTTTTGCTATGAAACTGAGAAAAGTGAATTAAAAAAAAAAAGAATTATCTCTCTGAAAGCGAAAGTGGATGCTTAGTCCTTAGATGTATCGCCCCAGCAGTAGAACTGTCGTGTTTTCTTTTTGGAGTTTTGAGGCCCTACTAGACACGGTTGAAATCATTTTCAAGAAAGAGGGTTTTTTTTTGTCTTGTAAAGATATCGGAAGGAGAGAAGACAACTACAGTCAGAGTTGTCCTGGGTGGGCAGGCCATTGGGGAGGAGAGACGTGGTTGTCTTAGACAGGTGGTTGTCTTAGGTGGTTGTCTTAGACCGGTGGTTGTCTTAGACCGGTGGTTGTCTTAGACAGGTGGTTGTCTTAGGTGGATGTCTTAGACCGGTGGTTGTCTTAGGTGGTTGTCTTAGACAAGTGGTTGTCTTAGACCGGTGGTTGTCTTAGGTGGATGTCTTAGACCGGTGGTTGTCTTAGACAGGTGGTTGTCTT
>NW_004798460.1:63523-64622 GCF_000002075.1 Aplysia californica
TTTCATGACACACCTTTTTTTTTTTTTTTTGCTAAAGCGTCACTTTTTTATAACTTATCTGTCCTGTCTTTTTTTAATTAAAAAATTCTTTTTTTTTTTTAAATCTCACAGTGACGGATGTTAAGTATTATTTAATAACAATTGTAACATTTTTTGTACCATGCTATTCTAGTTTTTTATACTTTACTCCGTTATTTATCAATTCCTTGTTTTTGTCATTGTTTTTATTGTTATTATCATTCTCATTACTAACATGTTGTTGTTGTAGTTGTTGCGTGTGTTTTATTTGTTGTTTGTTGTTTTGCTGTTTGTGGTGGAGTTGATTGTTTGTTTGTTTGTTTTTCTTTTCGTTCCTCTTTCCTTCCCCTGTCCCGACTTTTCAATGGCCAAGTTCATATGTATCACGATGTGGTGGAATGAGGCGCTCGTCAATTTTTGGGTATTTACAAATGTTTATGTCATTTTAAAACTTGTTTAAATTTGTCTTGCATTGGCCGAAAAAAATACCCCTGTATCTTGAGGTTGAGATATTTGGGATTGATGGTGGTGGGGTCTGTGGTATGAGAGGTAAATAAACTAGCGAGAAAATATCCACCGAAGTTTGGTGCCTTCCAAAGCTTGGGAGTCCTTGGAAACTGGAAATTTACATTTTTTTGTCCCTTTAATGAACGTTTTTCTGTAACTTCTACTCAGAAATGCGTTTTTAAAAGTATGTAAAAGATGCTGAACCCAAAATTAAGAAATTAAAAAAAAATACCTACCGCCCAGTAAAATGTCGTTTTGTCTTTGATTTCATTGTTTTGACGAGCGCCTGATTTCACCCCGCTGACTCACATAATGTTCCTGGTGTCTGTGGTTTAGCGGTAGTTGTACCACCTCTAATCTGCGGCACTTAATTGTCGGCACTTACTGCATGACCCACAATAATTGTGTTGAAAGAATTGTGAAAGTCTTACAGTAAACGTAATAATAAGCTGTTTGGCTGAGAGAATAAAAAAAAAAAAGATAATGAATGTTTGGCACTTTAACTATGAGTGAGCATCATTGTTTTGCTATTGTTTTCCCAGTGTTTATTCTGATATGAAGGACTGACATATAT
>NW_004798460.1:65417-78339 GCF_000002075.1 Aplysia californica
GGGGGGGTTACCGAATTTGTGCATTTTTCAAAATTAGCGAACCTAATTAAACTTTTATTTTCATATTTGTTAGTTTACCTTTAAACGTTGTTACATGTTATTATCTAAACCCCATTACAAAGATACTACATCACTTTTTAGAATGCCTGTTACTCTTTTTCTGAAATACTGCTGTGTTGGCTGGGACTGGGGTTAGGGAGTGCACCAAAATGGCTGGGGGTGAAAGGGTTAAGCGAGCACTGACTGAACCGATCCTGCTTGAGGTGATACGGCTCATAGGCTTTTTGTTTTGGTTAAAATAGGTCATTTGACCTTTGACATTGCTTTTTGTTACGTTAAAAAAAATCGTTTGACTGCTGCTTTTTTTACGTTAAAAACGGTTGTTTGACTGCTGCTTTTTGTTACCGTTTAATAATAAAGGTCGTTTGGATTTTGTTACGTTAAAAAAGGCTGTTTTGTTATAGTTGCATTAAAAATTTTTATTTGACTGCTGCTTTTTGTTACGTTAAAAACAGCTGTTTGACCTCTGCTCTTTGTTACGTTGAAAAAAGGTCACTTGACTTTGGTTTGACCACAGTGTCGGTAGTGTCATTGCCACTTTTGTTTTATTAAAAAATGCCTCGTCTTTATCTTTATTGCTCCTTTTTAAATATTTTCCCTCATTTACACGATTCTCTCTCGTTATACCTCTTATCTTCGGCATTATATATGAGCTATTTATGTTTCAAGTGATGTAAAACTCTTACTTAACTGAACTAAAGAACATAGAAATGACTTTTCCTGTCTTAACTGTGGAATGAGGGTGCGGTGGCGGAGCGGTTAGTGCTCTCGTCTCCGAAGCGGAAAGTCCGGGTTCGAGCCGCGTTTCGGACATGCATTTTTTTTGCTCCCTCCTGCCCACCCAGCAGTAATGGGTATCTGACTTTGAGTTGGGGAAGTAAAGGCGGCGTTGAAAGGAACTGGCCACCCTACCACAATATGCCGAAGGCCCAGGAAGTTGTCTCACTAACAAGGCATTCCCCAATGTCTGGATCGGATGCAGGAACAACTTTACTTCGTAGGTGGTTTGCGGGTGCTCTGGTGTGGTTTTCTTCTTCATTCCTATCTAACATCTATTGTCTTTATCTCCCCTCCTTCTTTTTTGTGTATGTTACTCTCTTGTAACACATCTAATCTTCGGCACTTATATGATTTTATTGTGTTGCAAGTGCCGTAAAACACTTACTAAAACTAAACTAAACAATTTTACTTTACTGTTGTAACTGTGGAGTGCAGGCAGGCTGGCATCTGACAACAATAGAGTATAGCGTCCATTGCCCTCTGTGATTTCTGTTTTCTTTTCCTTCCCACTTGATTTTGTTCCATTTCTTCCAGGGACAGTAAATGTGGGGATTTTTGTTTATTTTAAAATTGTTGTTACTGTTCACATGTATTTTGTGTGTGTGTGTACAGTGCAGCCTCTCTATAACGACTTCGTCGGGACCAGAAAAAAATGTCGTTATAGAGAGTTGTCGTTATAGTTTAAAGAGAGGCAACCAAAAATATTACTAATGAATAAAAGGAAAAAATTGGGACCCGGACAACATGGCAGAGGATGTCGTTATATCGAAGGTCATTATAGAGAGGCTGCACTGTAGTTTAATCAATTTTTTTTTCTTGGGGGGGGGGGGGGATGCCTTTTACCCAGAAAGTATGAGAACATTGATGTCTTTACTTATTATTATTTTTTTAAATGACAGAATATTTTTCTTCAGCGTTAAGGGGGAGGTTGATGGGTGCTCTTGTGTGGTATGCTCCTTCATTCCTATCAAACATTTATCGTCCCTATCTCTCCTCCTTCTCTCCTATCAAACATCTATCGTCCCTATCTCTCCTCCTTTTCTTTTTTGTATGTCACCTCTAATCTTCAGCACTTACATGACCTATAAAATGTATGTTACAAGTGCAGTAAAACTCTGACTACAACTAAACGAAAACTTCATAATTTTTATTTGTCTTGAGTGAAAACAGCAGCCTGTGAGCAGCACATTTTGCCTGATTCTGATTTATTTTGTTCTAAGAATGGGTAAAAATATAAGAACTGAATGTCTTCAGCATATTATTTACTTACTTTAAAAAGTCAATTATTATTATTGTTTACTTCGTTTTATGTAGACTTCATTGTATGCCTTGTCCATGTTTTTGTGTTTGTTTTTGACTCGTGTGTTATGACTTTTGGAATTACGAGTATATGTTTGTTTGTTTTTGACTTGTGTGTCATGACTTTTGGAATTACGAGTATATGTTTGTTTTTGACTCGTATGTTATGACTTTTGGAATTACGAGTATATGTTTGTTTGTTTTTGACTTGTGTGTCATGACTTTTGGAATTACGAGTATATGTTTGTTTTTGACTCGTATGTTATGACTTTTGGAATTACGAGTATATGTTTATTTGTTTTTGACTTGTGTGTCATGACTTTTGGAATTTCGAGTATATGTTTGTTTGTGACTTGTGTGTTATGACTTTTGGAATTACGAGTATATGTTTGTTTGTTTTTGATTCATGTGTTATGACTTTTGGAATTATAATGGTTTTTTGTTTTGTTGTCCATATGTTATGACTTTAAAAATTATATGTTTATTTGTTTTAGTCTGTTTGTTATGACTTTTTAAATTGTGTTTAGTTTGGTCCGTATGTTATGGCTTTTTAAAAGATACGTTTGTTTTGGCCCGTACGTTACAAATTTTTGAATTGTATTTGTTTTTCAGATGCTCATACATATGCACCTGGTTGTGTGGTATACTGGAGTAACTGAGCTTTTGGAAATGTTGATTTAAACAATTTTTTTGGTTTGTTTTTTTTGTTAAACTTTTGTTTTGAGAACTTTGTTTTAGCTTTCATATATACAATAATAAAAGTGTAATGACATCCTATCATTCTTTTGCTTTTCTATGTTTCTTGCTTAGTGGTTAGGCTATCGGACCCGTAATCGGGGCGGTGCCACTGACTGAAGTGTCTTTTGGGGGGACATTTCTCGTTCATGCACAGTAGAATTGTAAATGGGCTGATTCATCATGTCACGCTCATAACTGTGCCTGTTCTACAACAGGGAACTGCTGCTTTTTCTTTCCTAATCCTTACTATTGTCATTTTCCCTCTACTTATTTTGTATGTTTGTCACACTCTTGTGACCTGCTATTTCCGGGGTGCCTTGATAGTCGAAGCAGACTTTGTGCTGTTGAAACTAGAGAGGCAAGCAGAGTAAGTCTGATTCCCTGTAAGGACTTCTCTGTTGACATCCACCCCTTGGTGGTCATAATATTATGACCTTATGCAGTTGCGAGCACCGTAAAACCTTACTGAAACTAAAACGAGTATCTCAATCTGTCCATCACTAGGTGACATATGAGAGGAATGAGTTCGAGTCTCCTGTGGGAAATTTATGTTGCCGTAGCAGTAGCAGTGATACTGTATCGCTGTTTGTGGAAGTTTACCAAAACAAAACAATATCTACTTGCTTCAATGGCCACATGTCCAAGACAGCCACGTGGATGGTTGGCGGGTGCTCTGGTGTGGTTTGCTCCTTCTTTCCTATCAAACAACTATCTTCTTTATCTCCCCTCCTTCTTTTTTGTGTTTGTCCTTGTAACACCCCCAACCTCTACTAAAACTAAACTGTCTTAGACAACCACTTTCCTCCTCTCCAATGTTTGGCCGTTTCTGAGAAATCCTTCGCTGTAAGAGTAATAGCAGTGACCAGCTCTCTGCGGACTCGGCTTCTAAGTGAGTTATTGCCCCCCGGGGCGGTGCCACTGACTGAAGTGTCTTTAGGCCATTCCCAAAGGGGGGACATTTCTCGTTCAAGCACAGTAGAATTGTAAATGGGCTGATTCATGTCACGCTCATAACTGTGCCTGATCTACAACAGGGAACTGCTGCTTTTTCGTTCCTATTACTTACTATTGTCATTTTCCTCTACTTCTTTTGTATGTTTATCACACTCTTGTGACCTGCTATTTCCGGGGTTTCTTTGATAGTCGAAGCAGACCTTGTGCTGTTGAAGCAAGAGAGGTGAGCAGAGTAAGTCTGATTCCCTGTAAGGACTTCTCTGTTGACACCTGCCCCTTGGCGCTCACATGACCGCATGCAGTTGCGAGCGCCGTAAAACCCTCTACTATAACTAAAAAGGAGAAATCCTTCGCTGTAGGAGTAATAGTCGAGGCCAGCTCTATTCGGACTCGGCTTCTAAGTGAGTTATGAGATAAGATACGTCTTTATTGTCCAGATCCTGGCACATTGGTTTGGTGTTTCACCACGTACACACATACACACACACGCACGCGCGCACACACACACACACACACACACACACACACACACATACACACGCACGCACACACACACACACACATACACACGCACACACACATCCACATACACACGCACATGCACACACACACAAGCACAACACGCAGGCGTATATTGTATTACAATCACATGCATGATAGAAATGAGCAGCAATATAAACAATAATAATAATCTTAAGCTAGATAAATACTCAGTGTTATTCTGATGCATGCTCTAACTTCTAAGGTTATATGGATACTTAAATAAATTTAATACAAGAGGGTTAAGATGGAAGAATTTTGATGGATGATGGCATAAATGACCTATATTCTGTATCTTTCTTTGTTACAGATCAGAATCCTAGGTCTTTTACTTTTGACTGATGTTTTTATTTGAGGAAACAAGGGATGTTTGTTGTCTAAAAAGATGGAATTAATTATTCTTTTTTGTTGTTGCAAACTGTTAGGTACCATTCCTCCAAGTAGGGGAATGTAAATGTTGAAATGTTACGTGCTTTCCCTACTACCATAGTCGATTTAATTTTTCTTTATCTTGTTGTCTTGTGTTCCTGGTCCAATCTGTTATACAAAAATTGATCATACTTTCTATGGTTGAATGATAGAATATGGACAGAAATGTGAGTGTAAGGAGGTTATATGATATAACTGTCGTCGGGGGATTTTACGTAAAACCAGAATTAGAAACCAGAATGACCTAGACTGAGTAAGTGTCAAAAGTCAAACGACTGGCGCACTCTCATTGCCCAATGGCAGTGTCTAAGTACACGGTAACCGACAACCCAGGATCTTTCCACCACCACTACAGCATCATCATTACTTCCACCACCACTACAGCATCATCATTACTTCCACCACCACTACAGCATCATCATTACTTCCACCACCACTACAGTATCATCATTTCTTCCACCACCACTACAGCATCATCATTACTTCCACCATCATTGGTTTTTCCACATATTTAATTTCATGTTGTTATGTGTTATAGTTTTTTTGTAATTAATTTTTTTTTAAAATCACATCCCACAAAATGGACAGCCGTGGCCTCTTCCCAACCAACACCTCTCCCCCCAGCAAACCGAGAGTTCGTGATCGCTACGCGCAACCTCATTAGTAAATTAACTTTGCCCCCCGGCAACGTCAACTCAACTTGGTTGTTCTATTCATACAAATGATGCAGGGAGGGTCAGTTTAGATAGATCTAGATCTACTAACTGTATATTAAAGCTCATGTCTTGAATGTTATCTTTATAATCTAAACATTCTCATAAATGCTGGAAATGTTTAGGAACAATTGGGTCGAAAGTCGGAACGGACGTCATGCTGGACTCAATTCAGAGTCCGAATATAATATTTGTCTATTCGGACTCGGCCACTTAATAATATTAATAATAATAATAATAATAATAATAATAATAATAATAATAATAATAATAAATGACATTTATTTAGCGCTCAACCCCGAATAAAGTACACAGGCTCTGAGCGCTTTACAATACAGTACAACATACAACAGTAACATGAAACGTTGTGTTCTGACTAAAGAAAAGTATTCCAATCTTATTAATTTAAAAACAGAAACCACTTCAGCTGACATTTGAATGAATCAAAAGATTTGATTTCTCTCAACGTACTTGGTAAAGCATTCCAGATCTTGGGGCCTTGGTATTCAAATGCCCTTTCACCCATTGTTTTAAGTTTCATAGATGGTAAAATAAATTATTTCTTTTTGTCAGCTGATGACCTTAAACTACGAGTTGGAATGTACAGTCTTAACAGATTTGATAAATATGATGGTGCATTATCATTCAAACATTTGTGTCCCTTCGAATAGATCTAACGTAGGCCTAATACACTAGCTGGGTAACCCGTTCGATGAACAGACTCAAAAGAGTCGATAGACAAGTCATTCTGGAAACAGTGCGCACTGCTTTTGAACGGAAGCCTCACTTGTTTAAATTGGCTTCTTAGAAGACGGACTTTCCCCAGATTAGATCTAAACGAAACTTATGAAAAACTGAAAATTAAACTACAATGACCTCGGACTCCTTAATATGTACACCCTTTAATTAAATGATTGAGAACCACCCTTAATTTTTTCAAATTCGAAAGTTAAGTGGTTCGGAAGTTATAGGCGACCAAAGTGACGAACTTTCACAAATATAATATTGATACAGATTACAAGTACCATGATAAACATTTTATGTCGCGAACGCAGAAAAGGGGGAAGCAGCCGAGTATTATCACATCAATTATAAAAGTTATACATGAGTTCATTCCCTTGACAGCAATTTTGGATACGCTGATTTCTTTCAAGAGACATTTAAAAATCTAGATCTACGCCATAAAGTAAAGTGTCTAATTTTTTAAAAAGTAATACATTTTGTAAGTGTTTTACTGCGCTCCCAACTTTATAAGGGCTTATGAGCGCGCGGGACATACCAAACATTATTTTCAGTTGGTAGGAAATCTTGAATTTTTCCCGGGTGGCGGCCGAAGCCTACTCTTATCGATTTGGGATCACCAAGGGATCTTTAACGTGCGCAACTTGCACAATGGGCCTCCGAGATTTTTCGCCCTTGTCCGAGAAGGCTAGGTGTAGATCTTTCCTATCAGAAGATAAGGGGTATGGCTGAAAGACAGCAGTAAGAAGGAGCCAAGCAGTAGCAGTAGAAAGGCTGCAGAAAGAGCCAGGAGCCCAGAGGAGGGGGCAAAGGAGGTGAGGGGGTGGGGGCAGAAAGTGGTGATTAAAGCAGACGACAGAACATTGCTAGAGAGTAGGAAAGGAGTTGAAAGGAGACAATATTTTTTGGAGAAGAAAATGTTTCCGTCGCTACCCGGATTCGAACCCGGGACCTTTGAATGATAAGCGAACACCTTATTACAGTAACTGTAGGCCTACTTCCTTGTTTGATGTCTGTTCTGTCCGCGAACTTTTCAAGTTTCAGTGGAAATTGTCCAAAGAAAGAAGTTGGGCATGTCCATGGGTGTCGTGTATAGAAGGAGAAAAGGGAACATTAAAGTGTCTCTCCGCTCATTCCACGTGCGTATAAGATAATTAGAGTTAGAGCAGCAAGCATAATACTCTCCCCGATCCCCTACCCCAATACATACTAATTAAAAAATGAATGAATAAATAAATAAATAAATGAATGAATGAATACGGACATCATAATGAAAGAAAGAAGTAAAGAAAGAAATACATTTTAAAATAGAATAAGTGAGGCGAGCTGACAAAATGAGTTATTTCCCGCAATCCACAAATGGAGATGTTGGCCAAAATTCAACATTAGGGTCAAATTTGTAGATTTTCTGTTGATGTCATATTATTATCCTTTAACTGTAACCTGTCTTTTATTATTTCCTACTTACAAATTGTAGATATACAAATGTCACCTATAAGCGTGATGTATCTATTTCCATAGGGGTCAAACACGAGAAATAACTCATTTTCTCAGCACGCTGCACATAAATACATGAAAATATATAAATAATTAAAAGAAAAAATCCTTTAAATCCTTTAAAAAGTCACTAAGTGGTAGGTTATTACAATTTCTGCCACGAGTATCATCAAGAACCAGATTTTATCTGCGACAGGCATTGACCACCATGGTACAACATTCAGTCTCTTTGAATGGAAGCTCTCGAAAAAGTTACACCCCCACCCCTTCAAAAAAAAAAAAAAAGAAAAAAGAAAAAAGAAATTAAAATATACCTCATTTAAGAAAACCTTTAAAAATGGTTCACGTAAAAAATTAATAATATGCGAGGAGGCGTGGTGAAATCAGGCGCTCGTCAAAATAACGAAATCGGGAAAAATAGTAATTTTTCCACCTGTTTGGAAATTATAATCGAATTTTTATTTTTTGGCTTAGCCTCTCTTAGGTCCATATAAAACACATTCCCATGAGTATTTGACCGAAAAACAACGATTAAAGGCACTCAAAATGTAAATTTTCAGTTTCCAAGGACTCTTAGGCTAAGGAAGTTACCTAACTTTGGCAGCCATTTTCTCACTTATTTTACCTGTGAAACCAGGCTACCCTCACCTCCTTCAAACGCAAATATTTCTACTTCTATTCAACATAGATGAATATATTTTTTCACCGAAAGCAATGCAAATTAACAGGCTTTAAGATGGTACCGATAACCTCACACGTCCAAAAATTGACGAGCGCCTGACTTCACCAGGTCGTGACACATATGTGTAATAACTTTTGGAAAACCTGAACGAGGAATGATCCAGCGTAACTAGGAGTTTTTAGTTTTAGTTTTAGTAGATGTTTTACGGCGCTCGCAACTGAATAAGGAATTATGAGCGCCAGAAGATTAGAGGTGTTACAAGAGAGTAACAAACATAAAAAAAAGAAAGGAGGGGAGATAAGGACGATATATAAATGTTTGATAGGAAAGAAGGAGAAAACCACATCAGAGCACCCGCCAACCACCCACACAAGGAGGTTATGCAGCTCAAGGAATTATGACGTACCCCCCCCTCCCCCACCCCCCCCCCCCCCCCCCCCACACACACACACTCACACACCTAGCACCTCACACTTTTCTCGGGTTATCTTCGTGCAGGGCAGACAAGAGTTGACTCTCAACGCTAAAGAGTTCCCCAGGCCTCGCTATCAATCCTACCATAACAAGATTATCTGATTCTGCATCTCTCTGCTCCTGCCGCCGCCTTGTTTAAAGCCTAATAGGGGGTGCCCACATACGCGATCGGGTCGGGTCGGATCGGATCGGGTTGGGTGGGGTCGGGTCGGGTGGGGTCGAGTCGGGTGGGGCCGGATCGGGTCGATCCGGTAGTCGGGGCTAGCCAAATTGAGGGCGCAAAGAGGCCATCCTGACACAAACAAATCGACTCGGCTGGTGACCTACAAAAACAAACGCGTTTGTTTCCAGGTCTGCGAATATAGCGATCGGGTGATTTGCAGCCAATCACAACAGTATTTAATTTTATTTCATGTATCATTTTATTCTAGTTATAAAAGCTACCATTATGGCACAATTCGACCGAATTCGACTAAACGCGATATTATGATCTTCAAGATTAAACTCGTTCGTTTTTCAAGACCTTTTGTGGAAAGGGTCGTATATTATAATTGAGCCAAAAGTGGTTGCTTTTGTCGATCTTTGGAGAAAAATCTGACAAACCCCGACTCCATTCGACTGAATTCAATCGTCAGTGTACACGCGGCTTATGCGGGGTGCTTATTGGGGGATCGGATTGGGTCGGGTCCGCGGGCGGTTTGCTGGCCAGATTGAAGGCGCAAAGCGGCTATCATGGCACAAGCTGATGATTTTTAGTCGGAGAGTCGGGCATGATCGGCTTGTGCCACGATATCCGCTTTGCGCCCTCAATCTGGCTAGAAAACCGACCCGACCTGATCCGATCCCCCAATAAGCACCTCGTATAAGCCGCGTGTACACTGACGATCGAATTCAGTCGAATGGAGTTGGGGCTTGTCAGATTTTCCTCCATAGATCGACAAAAGCAATCATTTTTGGCACAGTGATAATAATTATACGACCCTTTCGACAAAAGGCCTTGAAAAACGAACGAGTTTGATCTTGAAGATCTTATCTCGTTTAGTCGAATTCATGTTTTCAGACGACGAGTGGGGCGATCGCCCCCGACCCGACCCGACCCGACCCGATCCCATCCACAATGGGCACCCCGTATTAAACTCCCCGAGACCGCCAGAAATTCCAGTGACCCCGCCCGACCTTCTCACTTTCTCACGGGAGAGAACGCGGATTTTTATTGAAAAGAAAGCTGGGAGCTGGAATGTGAGTGGGTGGGTGGTTAGAGGGTGACTGTCTCTTGTGGGTACCGTACGCGCGTCCTCATATTTTACGTCGTTCACTCGGCTGCTCCGTCTGTCTGTCTGTCTGTCTGTCTGTCTGTCTGTCTGTCTGTCTGTCTGTCTGTCCGTCCGTCTGTCCGTCCGTCCGTCCGTCCGTCTGTCTGTCTGTCTGTCTGTCTGTCTTTTTCCGTTATTGTGTCGACATGCTTCTCTTTACCTAGACAAGCTTGAATAGGACGCATCAAACCTCGACACTTTTACGTAACTTGGTATAGCAAACCTTTTGGCGTCTGTTTGTTTTTTTCCATTTCAGCACAATTCAGCTATGAATTAGGGGCATTTTTTATTATATTTTGAAAATTCTTCTGAACTCGGAAAGAAATACCATTTTGCCCTGCTCCTCTAGGCCCCTGAGTCTTTCTGCATCCTTTCTACTGTTACTTCTTGGCTCCTTACTGCCGTCTTTCTGCCTCACTCCTTATCTTATGGTAGTAAAGATTTACACCTAGACTTTTCGGATAAGGGCGAAAAACCACGGAGGTCCCGTGTGCAAGTTGGTCACGTTAAAGGTGCTTTGGTAGTCCAAAATCAATAAGGGTAGGCTTCGTCCGCCACCAGGACAAAATTCAAATTTTCCTTCCAACTGAAAATGTTTAATGTGTACCGCGCGCTCATGTGACCTTATGCAGTTGCAGGCGCCTACTCTAATTGATTTTGGATCACCAAAGCAGCTTGCACACGGGACCTCCAACATTTTTCGTTCTTGTCCAAGAAGGCTAGGTGTCAGATGACAGAACGTTGTTAGATAGCAGGAAAGGATGTGAAAGGAGAACATTTGAGAGAAGAAAATTTTCCGTCGCTACCTGGATTCGAACCCGGGAACTTTGAATGAGAGGCAAACACCTTTAATCTCTAGGCCACGAGAGTCCCTGTAACCCCTCTAATCTTTGACACTTGTATGGCCTTTTTGTGTTGCAAGTGCCGTCAAACTCCTACTAAAACGAAATTCTTATACATAAATGTGTGTGTCGTCACAAGTACTAACATGCTGTTACATTTAATGTCCTTTGTCCAGAAAGTAACATTTTTCAGGAGAAAAAAAAACCTGTTCCATTCTTTTAAGATTTTTCCTAATTATCTTTTCCTTTAAAAAAAAGAACAAAATATTCAAATTTGGGTCCAAGTTCATGTACAGTGGCCGTCTATATTATAGTGCTGCCAAAAATTCGTGGTACAACTTATTGTCAAATTTTTCCTCGGCTATTGAACATATAAAGTCTCCAGCTTTTGCACAATGACTTGTATCAATTTGTCTTAACAGATCAATATCTTTGTAAACACTTGCTAACTGTATTCTAGAAAATTCCCTAATAAACTAATTTAAAATCCCAGTATTTGGTTTCTGCAGATATTAATAGGTTTACAGCTGAGACAATGTCGCCTTTAATGGTGCCTATTATGTTTATTGAACGCGAGAGAATTAAGTGCTAAAGTGTGTTCACTAGAGAGGTTATTATTCATAACGTCTTTGATTCACTACAAAATGAATGTCTTGTAACAAGATTTGTCGCTAAAAAGCGTTCTTGGTGAGATTTGTCGCTACATAATAATGCGTATGCGAAATGTGTATGAGAAGCAGAAAGTGCTGTGAACACCCACATTTTCCGAGTGAAGGTGATTTTATAGTATTTTATATAAATTTATGGAGACAAGTTTTAAAAAAAATCTAGCCTCAATTGTTATGGAAAAATATTGTTCAAGTAAAGACAAATTAATACAAACTGCAGTGCAAAGTATGGGCGATATTGATTCAACCGTTAAAAAGAAATTTGAGGATAAGCTTTATAATTAAGTTGCGCCACGGATTTTTTGACCGCACTATATAAGATATGTAATCCTAAACTTCCTCGCGAACTAGAGCTGGGTGAAGAATCGATTCCGGAACCGATTCCCGCGGTTAGTCGAACAGAAGAAAAATTCCGATTCTTTTTTATGTAAACCAACTGTTACTAATTATTATATTTATTAACCATTTCTTAGATCAAGTGGTTCTTTTTTTAAAAACTTTTTTTTGAAAAGAAAAAAATGTTGGTGCCTCACCGTGTTTCGAAATAGAGGCTATCCTGGATCCTGAAGCTGCTTTAAGCCGACCAGGTAACCAGCAATGGCTTAGTAGAGGTTTTACAACGCTCGCAACTGCATAAGGTTATTTGAGCGCCAGAAGATTGGTATAGTATATGTATAGTATAAGGTTTTACGGCGCTGCAAGAGAGTAACAAATACAAAAAAGAAGGAGGGGAGATAGAGATAATGGATTTTTTTATAGGAAAAAAGGAGCAACCCACACCAGAGCACCCGCCAACCACCCATCCAGAAATGGCTAGGTGTTAAATTGATCGGAAGTAAATAGCAACTTTGCTGGAAGTATTTCATGTCATTGTCCGGGGGTCGGAGCCACTGGGAGAAATCATGGCGGACACCCGAAAGAAATCACAGCAGTTCGGACTCGATTCCTAACGATTTCTAGTTTACAATAATCGGGAACTGCCCACCACTTCCACGCGAACGTGCATGGGCACCCGTAGACTAATGACGTCATCTGCCAAAAATAGACCGGGAAGTGAGGGCGGCATGGAAAGAATGATATTATGTGTAAGCCGTTGACCTTGTTGGAATGAATGAATGAACGAATGAACGGATGAATGAATGAATGAACTCCACCCTTCTACCAGCAAAAGATAAAAACGTTAAGAAAAGAG
>NW_004798460.1:95604-98673 GCF_000002075.1 Aplysia californica
CACACACACACACACATTCAGAAACACGTGCACTGATGCTCAAGTCTATAATAAGGATGTATACTATAATTATACTGATCGGCTCAAACATCCATTGTTCATCCCACCTTTAACCCTAACCGTGCGTCGAGTTTTAATATCGTATCCATACGACGTGGAGAACTCTGTGCGAACACTTACCAAAGAGGAAATTTACTCGTTAATCCGATCCGTACGCTTTGCATAGCAGTCTGCCAAAATGATTTCTGAGAAATACTGAAAGTTTCAAAGAGATCTTTGTACAAGAAGTACTCGTACACGTATTCTAAAATGTGAAGAATACAACCGCAGGGGTACAAAAAGACCCCAGGGCGTACGGATAGGGTTAAACAATGAACCTCATGTCAGCCTGGCAGCGAAGAGAATTTCCCCCGTTGTGACATAGGCTTGAGCACTTGTATAACAGTGGAGCTAGATCTAGTTGTTGTAAGTACCGTCCTTGGAGTAGACAGCAATAGCAAGAAATAATCTTTTGATACTCTTGCTAGACTAGCATTGATTTTGTGTCGCCACGCGATGGAATCAGGCGCTCGTCAATGTTTGGCGCATGCAGAGTTATTGGTATCATCTGAAACCTGATTTATTTTTGCCTTGCTTACAATCAAATAAATATCCATCTGTCTTGAATGGAACTCAAAATATTTATGATTGAAGGAAGGGAGGTCGTCTGGTTTCTGTGGTGAAATTATCGAGAAATTGGCCGCCAAATTTGGGTACCTCCATTAGCTAAAGAGTCCCTGATAACAGAAAAATGACATATTTTGTGCCTTTAATCAATGTCATTCAGTAAAATTCAAACGGAAATGTGTTTTTATTTGAACATAGAAGAGGTTGAGCAACAAAAATTAAAAAATTCGATAAAAAGTTCCAAACTGGCGGAATTTTAAACTGCCAGTTTCTCTGATTTCTGAATTTTGACGAGGGCCTGATTTCACCACGCTGCTTCACATTTTTTTCTGGTCATCCCTGGCTCGCAGTGAGTGCGTCACGTCCAAGGAGTTTACAGTTAGTTCTAAACTCTTTGGTCACGTCCCTTCTGCAAGGTAACTACGTCATGGAACATTAACCCTTTGAAACCTAAATCTTGAAATTTCTCAAATCTCTAACTCTGGACATTTTTCACAAATTTCATCGAAATTCACGCTCAGTGTTTTGGGGGCACTTACACAAAAAGACTGAGGGGAAGAACATGGAGCAATGAACACGTCTGTTCACTCCCTTGTTGACCTTATTCCAATGTGGAACTATTGTAAGACGACGAACAAGAAATAAAGAGCGTACTTGTGACGGACTACACACCCCAGGGCAGTCCGTGCCACGGTTAATCGGCCCTACGTTATACAGCAACATTTTGCCCAGGCCAGTTTACCGGCCTAGCGGGTCCTCTTTTGGTATTAACCTTCCAGCCTCAGCCATTTTTGTACAATCCCCACCCCAGTCCCAGCCAATACAGCAGTACTTCAGAAAAAGATGACTGTATTCCAAAATGTGATGTAGTATCGTTGTAACGAGGTTTAGATAATAACATATAACAATGTTAAAAGGTAAACGAACAAATATTATAAAAATTGAAGTTTAAGTAGGTTCGAAAATTTGGGAAAAATGCGCCAATTGGGTAACACCCCCCGAAACTGAGAATGATAATATACTCTTTTGGGATGGTGGGAGGTACAAGCGCTGCTGAAAGTATACGCGCATGGGGCTGGAACTAGGCCCTCTCGGTACTCAGGAGGCCAAGGGCTGGAAGGGTTAATGCTAAGCCCGTTCCGAGATAGTAGATACTAGCACAGTGCTACATTGGTCTTACTCTAAAGTATGGAATAAGCGGTTTTGCGCAACCCCCCTCCCCTCCCGCGCGCTCCTTATTCCATACCCTCGTATAGTTCACTCCGCCAATAAACTGTCCGCGGAAGTCCGCGCATTAGTTCAGATGTCGCTGCAGTCTCTGTTTTGAAGCTCTCTTTCGTTTCTTCAGAAGAAGAATAGGAAGAGCACCCCCTTGCGCATCAGCTGTTCCGGTTCACTCAGTGCGGAGTTTGGGGTTTATTTTATTTTAATGACTTCTCGCCTCTCGTTCTAAAGCCAAATTAAACGATGAAAACAGTCGCCCCATCCACCTGAGGAGGATTTTTGTCAGCGTAACCATTTAAAAAGGCGTTATTCCGAAATTTTAATTATGGGCTAATTTATACAAAAAATTGTTAGTTTCACTTTGATTTTTTTCCACACGAATAGGGTAACTCTGTACGCAGAGCGGACCCTTTTTCGAAGAGGGCGCCACCAGATTTTGAGGACACATTTTAAATTGGTTTAAAGAGAGGAGTGAACTATTTTGTTAAACACAATATTTGGTTTCTGTAAGGTTTTACGGCGCTCGTAATTGCATAAGGTCATATGAGCGCCAAGTGGTGGATGTCAACAGAGAGGTCCAAATAGATAATCAGGCTTACCCTGCTCACCCCTCTAGCCTCAACAGCTTAAAGTCTGCTTCGACTATCAAGGCACCATGGGAATAGCAGTTCACAAGAGAGTGACAAAGATACAAAATGAATAGAGGAAAATGACGATAGTAAGTATGAGGACAGAAAAAGCAGCAGTTCTCCCTATGTTGTTCCGGCACAGTGTGAGCATGACATTGATAAATCAGCCCATTTACAATTTTACTGTGCATAAGAACATGTTAATATCCCCCCTTAAGGAGTGACCTAAAGACTCTTCAGTCAGTGGCACTACCCTGGGGGGATCGGGGGGTGGGGGCGGGGCTGCATTACTACATTAGTCTTACTCTCCTCGGTTGCTCCAGAAGAATCCTGAGAGGAGGAACGTTGATTTCATTCAACCGTCTCCATCAAAAGAACCAAGAACAATTTTTATTGATTATTTTTTTAGTCAGTAAATCAGATGATGATGATGATGATGATGATAATGATGATGATGATGATGATGATGATGATGATGATGATGATGATGATGATGATGATGATGATCACAATGATGATGATGATCAGGACGATGACAATAATATCAATG
>NW_004798460.1:100241-103621 GCF_000002075.1 Aplysia californica
CACTACTACTACTACTACTACTACTACTACTACTACTACTACTACTACTACTACTACTACTACTACTACTACTACTACTACTACTCCTCTTTAAAAATACTGTTTTTCTGTTTTTCTCTAAATCTGCTTTTTCTGCACATGTGACCTCTTTGGTCCAAGGAGTTAAAAAAACAAAACAACTACTGCAGCTAGAAGGATTTAAATTTGGCACAGGTCCATAATTGTGCGATATTCGTTAGAATAATAAAGTTCGTGTTTGAAGTTGAAGACACGATTGGCCTGAATCGCTGTTTGTCAGGTTGTTGATACCGCTTGGTGCATTCAGTACAATGGTCATGACTTGATTACTCAATTGTCCACTTAACCCTTTGTGAGCCACACACTTGCTGACCGGTGTCTGTGGTGTGGTGGTTAGGCACTTCGCTGTCGCACGCAGGAGACCTTGCAAAAGATCGTACATCGATTATATATTTGCTAACTTGGAAATACATGTGTCACTTTTCCCATACATCTACGACAGCTACAAAGTTGAAAGTTGGCAAGTACCTACAAAAAGATAGATAAGTCCCCATGACGGAGCCCTATTTTTGATTTATTCATTTCCTGAATTTAGAAAAATATATTTGACAAAAAGTTCCCGTCCTTCTTTGGCTTTTGTGATTATTCCACTGAGAAACGAAACAAATCTGCATAGCTGTCCTCCACAGCAGAAGTGCCGGAAGTGATATTTCGCGAGGCGCATTTTGTTTTGAGAGTATAGATCTCGATCTAGACCTTCTAATTTTTTGCATCTATCAAGATTTATTGCTCCATTCCCGTAGAGTGTCAATATTATATTAGGCCAATGACTTTCAGTTGATGTTAGTGCACCGACCATTCCTTTCATCGAAAGGGGGCCCGGCTAGTAACGAAATGTGCAGCGTGCTGACAAAATGAGTTACTTCTCGTGTTTGACCCCTATGGAAATAGATACATCACGCTTATAGGTGACATTTGTATATCTACAATTTGTAAGTAGGAAATAATAAAAGACAGGTTACAGTTAAAGGATAATAATATGACATCAACAGAAAATCTACAAATTTGACCCTAATGTTGAATTTTGGCCAACACCTTCATTTGTGGATTGCGGGAAATAACTCATTTTGTCAGCTCGCCTCACAAATAGTTCACTCAGCCAAAAATGTGTCTGCGGAAGTCCGTGCATTGGTTCAGATGGCACTGCAGTCTCTGTTTTGAAACTCTCTTTCGTTTCTCCAGAAGTACAATAGGAAGAGCAAAGTTTGTTAGTTTCACTTTTATTGTGTTTTTTTCCTCAGGTAGGGCAACTCTGATCGCAAATTCCACACTTTTCGAAGAGGGCGCCACCAAATTTTGAGGACACTTTTTTAATTGGCTCAAAGAGAGGAGTGAACTGTCTTGTATTGCACGATCTTTGACCATATTCGAGTTCAATTCAAGAATAGGCAGAGATTATTTTTGTTGTTGATAATCGAGTATCTCAATGTTCCTGCTTGGATTGTATATCCCTCTCAGCCCGGTTTGGCCCTGACTGGCACGGTCGGAAGCCTGCCTTCTAAATGACATACATTTTGTCGAAGGTGTCGTAAATACCCCCGTTCACAGGGCGCACGAAGTTTCTCCATTGTTCAAAGTCATAATTAAAGATCTACCAAATCTTTGGAAATCCTTTTTTTAAGATATGCAATTAACAAACGATTTATTTATTCCATAGTTGCGAGCGCCGTAAAACCCTATACTACTACTACTACTATTTATTACATACAGCATCCATGTCAACTCGGTTTTTAGTTTTAGTAAGAGGTTTACGACACTTGCAACACAATAAGGTCTTATAATTGCCGAAGAATAGAATGTGTTACAAGAGAGTACAAAAATAAAAAAAATAAGAAAGAGGAGAGATAAGGACGATAGATGTTTGATAGGTAAGGAGGAGCAAACCACACCAGAGCACCTACCAACCACTCACCGTCTCAGTTTGGTGTCAGGCTTCACGCACATGGATGGAGTAAGAGAGGAGTTATGACAACGACATGGGCAAGTGTGTAATGCAGAAACACTGAATGACAAAACTGGCGCCGAATAAAAGTAGTTTAAGTTTCAATAAGAGTTTAGTAATTATAGAAAGCATCTAATTTGTACAGCGCAAATCCCCGCTCAACAGCAAGCTCTATGCGCTTCCCAATCTATATTATTACACCAGCACACCTGAGAGCATTCTGAAACAACCTCAACATCCCGGGAAGCATACAGTGCAAGCAGCCATTTATAGGCACTAAAGCACTAACATACTGACAAGATCGTTCGCTGTCTATGGCCGGGTACCCATTACCACCTGGGTGAAGAGAGGAACATTCGTGTAAAGTGCCTTTTCCAAGGACACAACGTAGGGCCCGTGGCGGCTCGAACCCCAAAACCCGCCACCTCACGATTACGAGTCTGGTCGCCTAACCACTTGCAACACAGTATGGTTATATATTAAGTGTCGAAGGTAAGAGGTGTTGGTAGATAGTTGAATGCAAAGACAAGAAGAAGGAGAGATAAGATTGATAGATGTTTGATAGGAAAGAAAGGGATAACCACACCATAGCACCCGCCAACCATCCACAAGTTTATTTAATTTCACCCACACAAATCTACTGCCTTAATATAATTACAAAGATCTATCTGACATTTTGGGCCGTTTTGAGTTACTAAGACCCTGAGATCAGAAACCAAATGTTATATTTTCCATATCAAAATCGTTAGATTATTCGGAGCCGTTATCAATATAAATCTATTCAAATAATTGCATTTGAAAAATCTTGACATGTAAAACTCAACATTTTTCAGGTGTCTAGCATGACGTAATGATTTCGGTCAATTTTCGATTAAATTATTGACTTTCTGGAAATTATCGTTTTAATCACCTTTGATCATTGTTGAATCAGATTTTGTTTTTGTCCATTTGGTTTTAAAGAAATGATACAATAGAGGTTCTGGGCAGAATTAAAGAACTTTATATCTCTGGGGGTTGCGATATGTTGAAGAGCCGTTTGTAGAACAAGGGTTAAAGAGCGGAGTCGTGAAAAATGGACACATGGCGCTCTCAGTTCAGCTTACCGAGGTGGGACTCCCTGCCCACGTCTCTTTAAAATGACGTTTACTTAATTAAGAAGGGGGCACAGTAGTTCGACTTGTCTAATCTGTTTGATCGAATCGGATAGAAAAATCAATCTTGCGTAGATTGTACACGAAGTTCCAGATTTCTCTGTCTGTCTGTCTGTCTGTCTGTCTGTCCGTCTGTCTGTCTGTTTGTCTGTCTGTCTGTCTGTCTGTCTATCTGTCTTTCTGTATATCTCTCTGTCTGTTTATATATA
>NW_004798460.1:104431-108521 GCF_000002075.1 Aplysia californica
CCCTCTCAAGCCCTTCAAAAAACCCCAAACAAAACAAACCAAACAAACAAAAACGAAAAGAAGCCCCCAGACTTATCTTAATTGAAAAATAATAAAGCCCGTTATCTAACAGAACTGGTCACAACTGTGGAGTAAACGACAGCAAAGATAGCAAAATAACAACACAACAGGGTAACGATGAAAGCAACTCCACAACGACTACCACCACCACCGCCACCGCCACCACCACCAACAGCAACAACAACAACAACAACTACAAAGACGTCGACGAAAACAACAACAACAATGACGATAACGACAACAGTAACGACAATAACAACAACAGGAACAATAACAGCAAAGATATCCTTAACATTGCTCGGTTTCTAAGGGGAATGTTTATAACAAGTCCTGGAGGACAGAGACGGAAATTATTGACGGAGAGTTTGTCACACAACACTTTGTATAAGGAGAAGACATGACACATCTGCGTCAGAGAGAGAGAGAGAGAGAGAGAGAGAGAGAGAGAGAGAGAGAGAGAAAGAGAGAGAGTGGGGCGTCTTGGTGAAATCAGGCGCTCGTCAAAATAACAAAATCGAGGAAAACAGGTATTTTCCCACCAGTTGTGCAATTTTACAGAATGTGTGTGTGTTTTTTGTTTTTTTTAGCTCAACTCGTTTTACGTTCATATAAAATCATATTATTTCCATATGAATTTTACCGGAAAACGCTGTTTAAAGGCACAACATATGTCATATTTCAGTTTTCAAGGACTTTTTATCTATTGGAAAGAGTTACCAAACTTCAGAGGCCATTATCCCACTATTTACTATTGAAACAAGGCGACCCTACTTCCTTCAATCGCAAATATCTTGAGTTATATTCAAGATAGAAGGAAACTTTTCTCATCAAAAGCACGGCAAATAAATCAGTTTTAAGATGATACCAATAACTCCACATGCCCAACAATCAACGAGCGCCTGAAGCCAACGCGTCGTCACACATACACGCACACACACGCACACACACATACGCAGGCACGCACACACACACACACACACACACACACACACACACACACACACACACACACATACACACAGAGAGAGGTATATATATATATATATATATATTCCGCTTTCGCGGTTGTACACTCCAGTATTTCAAAGGTGTGGAATC
Organism: Aplysia californica; assembly: GCF_000002075.1. Lineage (NCBI taxonomy): Eukaryota > Metazoa > Mollusca > Gastropoda > Aplysiida > Aplysiidae > Aplysia > Aplysia californica. The sequence continues at coordinate 105,590 of NW_004798460.1, forward strand.
AGTGTGCACTGAATGTGAACGGAAGCTTCACGAGTTTGCAAAGGCGTCTTAGAAGACGGACTTTTCCAGGATTAGATCTAAACAAAACTAATGAAAAACTGAAAATTAAACTAGAGTGATTTCAGATTCCTTAATATTATAACTGTGCACCCTTTTAATGATTCTGAACCACAGTTAATTTTTTTTCAAATTTCGAAAGTTAAGTAGTTCGGAAGTTTTATGCGAATAAAATGACGAACTTTCACAAATACTCGTATATAATATAAAAGGAAATATCATTACGAATTCAGCATTGTTATCTTTGTAGATTATAATATCTGCGTGTGAATTGAACGTGTTTCTATAGAGCACACGTGTGATTGAGCTTTTTGTCTGGTTGAGAGATCTATAACCAGAACCATCAGAGAGAGACACTTCAGATTCTTTTACCACATAAATAGTATACCAAAAGGATCCGATTATTGATTCAAATTCGAAAGTTAAGGAGTTCGGAAGTTTTATGCGACCAAAGTGACGAACTTTAACAAACATTATCTATATAATTATAAAAGTGGACTCGGGAGGCTTTGTGCACCAACTCCTCCCTTATTACCTAACCCACACCTTTGAAACTTTGCAGGCGTCCACAGCATCCATGTGGCTAGGACCCAACTTTAAAAATTCCATGCAAACTGCTTTTCCTGATTTTTCCAAAATGCTTTGTTTCGTCCACACAGAGTTCTAGCATTACTATGCAGTTGAATGCAGTGTTCAAGCAAAGAGAGTACATAACAAGATGGTCCACAAAAGCGATCAGCGAAATAAAGAAATTTTGTTGTTAGCAGCAAAACTTTCTCGAAATTGAAAAAAACCCAACGAAGGGCGTCATGATCTGGAGAATATTTTATAGAATCTTTTGGCGAAAACAACCTGTCGATCGATACAGCCATTAAAAAGCCTTTTGAATAACAAAATTCGGCTACCACAAATAGATAATAGATGTGAGGCAGCGTGGTGGAATCAAGCTCTCGTCAATTGTTGGGCATGTAGAGTTTTTGGTGTCATCTTTAGACTTGTTCACTTGTATTTATTTGGATGAAAAAAAGATCAATTTATATTGAATACAAGTCGAGATATTTTCGAGTGAAGGAGGAGGGGGTTACCTGTTTTTAGAGGTAAAATAAGTGAGAAAATGGCCGCCAAAGATTAGTTATCTCCCTAGCTGCAGAGTCCGTGGTAACTGAAAATTTACATTTTTTGTGCCTTTAATCAACGTTTTTAAAATAAACCCGAACGGAAATGAGTTCTTTAATGGGCATGAAAGGTGTTGAGCCAAAAAACAAAAATTTGATAAAAATTCACAAACTTGCGAAAAAATGCAAGTTTCTTCACTGTGATTATTTTGACGAGAGCCTGATTCCACCGCGCTGCGATACAAATAGATTATCCTCGTGACTGAAAAAAAATCGACCAGATGTCAATGCCTCTTTAGACAGACGAGAAAGATCGTGAATGTCCTTGTGCCATGGAATCCCGAGTTCCCAAAATGGTCCGGCTTTATAAGCGTCATCTGGAGACTTTTGCTGTTGTCTCATATCTCATCCCTCACCCACAAACGACTCAGGTAAGTCAGTGGAATACTATTGTGGTTGGATTGATAGTGTCTCTTTGTTGGTACAGAGTAGTGGTGATGGTGGTGGTGATGGTGGTGATGATGGTGATGATGATGGTGATGATGACGGTGATGATGATGATGATGGTGGTGGTGATGGTGGTGATGATGGTGGTGATGGTGGTGATGATGGTGATGATGATGGTGATGATGATGATGATGGTGGTGGTGATGGTGGTGATGATGGTGATGATGACGGTGATGATGATGATGATGATGGTGGTGATGGTAGTGATGGTGGTGATGGTGGTGATGATGATGCTGATGGTGGTAATGGTGGTGGTGATGATGGTGATGGTGATGATGATGATGGTGGTGATGGTGGTGATGATGATGATGATGCTGATGGTGGTGATGGTGGTGGTGATTGTGGTGATGGTGGTGATGATGGTGATGATGATGGTGGTGATGATGATGATGATGGTGATGGTGATGGCGATGATGATATAGAGAACATCTGATTAAATATGACCAACCCTATCCAAGTCTCAAGTATATTTTTTTCAACTGTAAAAATGAGGATGATGATGATGATGACACACACACACACACACACACACACACACACACACACACACACACACACACACACACACACACACACACACCCTTCTTCTGTCTCTGTCCTTTTACCTCCAACTAGGATGTCTCTATAAAGTACACCCAAACTTTTCCCTTGTTCCTCCCACGTTTTCACAATTAACTTCCTGTCAGCCTCACGTAGTGATAAAATTCTTTAGTACTCTTGCTAGACTAGCATCAATTTCTTTATAATGTAATTAGCCCCTTGGCTCGTCTCCCTCTTAGTCACTTCCGTCTAGCCTGAAACCTCACGTAATCTTAGACCCTCCTTTGTTAATCTCATTTCCCTGCTAGTATACAGCGCTCATTTAGTTTTTCTCTCAGTTGCTCCCGAGAAAGTCCACGGGGCGAAACGTTGAGCTGTGTCTATTAAACAAATTTTAAACATTTTATATTGTTATGTTATTTTGTCTGAAATTCAAACAAGACTTTCCCTCCTACTCTACTTTCCAAACAATGATGATGGTGATGATGATGATGATGATGATGATGATGATGATGATGATGATGATGATGATGATGATGATGATGATGATGTAAAGCACCCAATATTGTGACATTAGCTTTTAGCCGTTTCAACACACATGGACATAATGAAAATGGAAGAAACAGACGTTTCCTCGCCGGTTTAGCCTTATTTGCCTCCTAAAGGATCTAACTTGTGTCGAGGGTGGCGTATAACCAATGTGTTAAAAATAG
>NW_004798460.1:110428-113356 GCF_000002075.1 Aplysia californica
AGACAGACAGACAGACAGACAGACAGACAGACAGACAGACAGACAGACAGACAGACAGACAGACAGACAGACGGAAATAACAAAGGGGAGGAGTACAGAAGTAGGACCTACTAGTGGCACCCTCCAACCATCCCCATTTTGGTGAGACTTGCTCCTTATTTCCTGTCAGACATAATTCTATCGTCCTTATCTCTTTTCCTTGTGGGCGGTTTACGGGTGCTCCCCTGCTGTTTTTGTTTGTATGTTTGAGGAAAGAGCAGCACATCGACCCAATAAAGGTTATTAAGTGCTGGGAAAAAGTAAAAGTAAGACAGACAGACAGAAATAACAGACGGGAAAGTACCGAAGTAGGTCATTCCAGTTTCGCCCTCCAACCATCCGCATTCTGGTGTGGTTTGCTCCTTCTTTCCTATAAGACATGATTCAATCGTCCTTATCTCTTCTCTTCGAGTGAGTGGTTGGCGGGTGCTCCTCTGGTGTGGGCTGCTCCTTCTTTCCTATTAGATATAATTCTATCCTCCTTTTCTCTCCTCCTTGTGGGCGGTTGGCGAGTGCTCCCCTTCTGTGTTTGTTTGTATGTTTGAGGAAAGAGAAGCACATCGACACAATAGAGGTCATTTAGTGCTGGAAAATGTGAGACAGACAGACAAACAGACTGATAGATAGACAAAGAGACAGACAGACAAACAGACAGACAGACAGACGGAAATAACAGAGGGGAAAGTACAGAAGTAGGACCTACCAGTGGCGCCCTCTAACCATCCGCCTACTGGTGTGTTTTGCTCCTTCTTTCCTATAAGACATAATTCTATCGTCCTTATCTCTTCTCTTCGAGTGAGTGGTTGGCGGGTGCTCCTCTGGTGTGGTTTGCTCCTTCTTTCCTATCAGACATCTGTCATCCTCATCTCCCCCTCCTTATGGGTGGTTGGCGGGTGGTCCTCGGGTGTAGTTTGCTCCTTCTTTCCTGTCAAATATAATTCTATCTTCTTTTTTCTGTGTTTGTTACTCTCTTGCAACACCGCTAATCTCCGGCACGTATATAGGCTTCCAAAAACTATCAGAGAAGCAGAAAATTTAGAAATTTTTAAGAAGAAACTAAAAGCATTTCTATTTTCATCAAGCTGTATATCGTTGTGAGTTTTATGTGCGTATGTGCATATGTACGTATGTGTGTATGTGTGTATGTATGTGTGTATGTGTGTATGTATGTGTGTGTGGTGCGTGCGTGAGTTTTTTGGTCAATGCCCATGTCTATGATATTGACGCTATCGGATTAGTAGAAAATGTGCGTATGAGAGTGCCCAATCATGTATAACGTACATAATTGTTAGAACATATAACTGTTACATATAGATGTTCAAGATAATTATAGATGTTTTAGAAGGATCTGAGAGCAATGGTGATTTTAGAAATGACGGTTGCGGTCGTGGTGATAAGTTATGATGTGCCCTTTCCAGGATACTAAGACAGCGCTACATTTCACTACCTTGGAAATACAAAGTTCTATTTGCACTGTACCTTTTTTACGAACTTTGCATTGGCTTCCTGTTGAGAAAAGGATTGTGTACAAGTTGGCATCCCTATGTCACAAATTATGTTTGAATGATAATGCACCATCATATTTATCAAATCTGTTAAGACTGTACATTTCAACTCGCAGTTTAAGGTCATCAGCTGACAAAAGGAAATCTATTTTACCATCTATGAAACTTAAGACAATGGGCGAAAGGGTATTTAAATACCAAGGGCCAAGATCTGGAATGCTTTACCAAGTACTTTGAGAGAGATCAAATCTTTTGATATATTCAAATGTCAGCTGAAGTCGTTTCTGTTTTTAAATTAATCAGATGGATATTTGTAATAATTTTCTTTAGTCAGAACACAACGTTTTATATTACTGTTGTATGTTGCATTGTATTGTAAAGCGCTCAGAGCCTGTGTACTTTAATCGGAGTTGGGTGCTAAATGTCATTTATTATTATAATTACGTTGTTTCTTTTTTGGAGAAATTTGACATTTAAAATTCCGAGTTTCACAAGGTGTCACGCTTTTACGAAAGCAATTCTTTGAATATCTTGATAATGGCTCTGAATAATCTTACAGTTTTGACAAAGCAGATAGAACATTTGTGAGGCAGCGTGGTGGAATCAGGCTCTCGTCAATTTTTGGGCTTGTAGAGGTATGGGTATCATCTTAAAGCTTGTTCACTTGTCTTTATTTGAATGGAAAGAATATCCATTTATCTTGAATACAAGTCGAGATATTTGCCAAAAAAGGGGGTGGGGGTCACCTGTTTTATGAGGTAAAATTAATGAGAAAACGGCCGCCAAAGATTAGTTATTTCCTTAGCTTCAGAGTCAGTAGTAACTGAAAATTTAAATTTTTTGTGCCTTTAATCAACGCTTTTCAGAAAAATCCACTCAGAAATTAGTTCTTTAATGGGCATGAAAGGTGTTGAGCCAAAAAAAAAAATGTGATAAAAATTCACAAACCTGCCGAGAAATGCAAGTTTCTTCACTTTGATTATTTTGACGAGAGCCTGATTCCACCGCGCTGCCTCACATTTATTGGTTCCAGACGCTATCGTCTTTATTAACCCAAAGCGGTCAAAAATGTCAGATAGAACTTTGTAATGGCAGTGGGTAGTCTTATTCTCAGTCGCTCCATGGGAAGCTTTCTTGGCGAAGCGTCGAGCCAATTAGATTTTAAACATTTTATATCTATCAATCAAGACTCACCCTACCCACTCTACTGTTTAAACAATGATCATGATGATGATCATGATGATGATGGTGATGATGATGATAATAGCAATGATGATGATGATGATGATTTTGCTGCTGCTAAAGATGATGGTGATGATGATGATGATGATGATGATGATGATGATGATGATGATGATGATGATGATGATGATGATGATGATAA
>NW_004798460.1:113456-128456 GCF_000002075.1 Aplysia californica
GCTGCTGCTGCTGATGATGATGATGATGATGATGAATGATGATGATGATGATGATGATGTTCCTCAGGACTTTGCCGCTGCGGGCCATCAGTGGACTGCCGCCCTGTGCATGAAGGACTCAGACGGAGACGGAAAGAGCAATGGCGTGGAGCTGGGAGACCCCAACTGTCACTGGAAACCCAGCTCTCACGCCAAACTCCAGACTCCAACCGGCCACCCTGGTGAGTTGCTCATGATACCCATAGCTTCAACAGCAACAACAACAGCAACAACAACAACAACTACAACAACAACAACCGCAACAACAACAACAACAACAACAACAATAACAATAAGAAGGGAGGCGGTGGCACTGGCAAAAAGCACGCTCTTCGGGGCTCCAAACGTTTCGAAAGGATAGGGTAACCCCCTCGTCCTCTGTCACCACCATCTCCTCTCCTTTTCCCTGCTCTTCTCCTCCTCGTCCTCGTCCTCGTCCTCCTCCTTCTCCTCCGCCATTACCAACATGGACACACATCAAAACCACCACCACTACCACCACCCATCAAAATCACCACCACTACCACCACCCATCAAAACCACCACCACCACTACCACCTCCCATCAAAACCACCACAACCACTACCACCTCCCATCAAAACCACCACCACCACTACCACCACCCATCAAAACCACCACCACTACCACCACCCATTAAAACCACCACCACCACTATCACCACCGATCAAAACCACCACCGCCACTACCACCACCCATCAAAACCACCACCACCACTACCACCACCAATCAAAACCACCACCACCACTACCACCACCCATCAAAACCACCACCACCACTACCACCATCCATCAAAACCACCATCACCACTACCACCACCCATCAAAACCACCACCACCACCACCCATCAAAACCTTCACCACCACTACCACCCATCAAAACCTTCACCACCACCATCACCCATCAAAACCACCACCAACACAACCACCCATCAAAACCTTCACCACCACTACCATCCATCAAAACCACCACCACCACCACCACCCATCAAAACCACAGCCACCACCACCACCACCACCACTTCAGCTCTCTCGCCAAACTTCAGACACCCACCAGCCACCCTGGTGAGTTGCTCTTGGTTTAGGGAGGGGGCTCTCTTGGCCTAAAGGTTAAGGTGTTCGCCTCTCATTCAAAGGTCCCAGGTTCGAATTCGGGTCGTGACCGAAACATGTTCTCCTCTAAAATTGTCTCCTTTCACCTTTTTTCCTTCTGTCTTGTAATTTTCTGTTGTCTGCTTTCGTCTCCACTTTCTGCCCCCACCCCTCACATCCTCTGCCCATTCTTCTGGGCTTCTGACTCTTTCTGCAGCCTTTCTACTGCTACTCCTTGGCTCCTTGCTGCTGTCTTTCCGCCACACCCCTGATCTTCTAGTAGGATAGATCTTCACCTAGCCTTCTTGGACAAGGGGACAAATCTCGGAGGTCCCGTGTGCAAGTTACGCACATTGAAGATCCCTTGGTGGTCTAAAATCGATAAGACCGAGTAGGCTTTGGCCGCCACCTGGGCAAAATTCAAAATTTCATACCATCTTAAAATGTCTGGTGTGTCCTGCGCGCTGATATGACCTTTTGAAGTTGCGAGCGCCGTAAACACTTACCACGAAGGCCCCCGGTGAAGACTAGAGTTGTTGCTAGAGAGTTAGATTAAAAAGTAACGCAAAAAGTTCATAATAATTATTATAAGTGCTGAAGATTAGAGATGGTATTACTAAAAAGTAACATTTTTAAAGATATTTATTTTACAACGGAGGAGATATAAGTACGATAGATGTTTCTTTTACAGTTAGGGGAACGGTTTGTTGAACCGACGACCTTTTATTTATAATCATGACCACTTCAGGTGACGATTTGTTTTCTATACGTCTTTCTACAGGTGGTTGGAGGGTGCTATTGGCGTGTGCTACTTCTTTACTGTCTGTCCTTCTTTGGATTGTTTCTGTCTGTCTTGCTTTTTTCCCAGCACTTAATGCCCCTTATTACGTCCATGTGCTTCTCTTTACTCAAACAAGCAAACATATAAACTAACAAACAAACTAACTAACCAATAAATAGACAAACAAACAAACAAACAAATCACGTGTTTCTCTGGCACAGGTGTCTGCGAGCCTGTTGGATCCAGCGCATGCGCAGCGCAAAACTTCCACTGTTGAAGACGCCTGCCCAGCTAGCCAGCTCAGACAAGACCTGCTGTCAACATTAAACCTTTCAAGGAGCTGGCTCGTACAAGACCTGTCAACATTAACTCTTTCAGCCAGGAAGCTCATACAAGACCTGTCAACATTAACTCTTTCAGAGAAGAGGCGTGTCCATTTACCTTTGGAACAGATGAGATCAAAAGTTCATTCAAAAGGGAGTCAAATTAAGTCATAATATTATGTCCTCCACCCCCCCCCCTCCCAACCTCGTCCGCTCTTATAGGATTAGGCATCTGTATTAGTTGCAAAATTAGTAATCACATGCAGCTGTGTACAATTTTTAAAAAAATCCTCATTGAATTAAAAGAAAGAAATATCTGTGAACAAGTTTGGAAGACGACATAAGTTCAGATAAGAGATACAAATTAATAAGATAAGATAATACTTTATAGTTCCAGTGCGAATTTTTCTTGGCAATACAGGAACGTGAAAAAACATACATATACGTCTGCCATCAGTGAAAATGTTAACATTTCATGTGTTATAAATAAAGAGCTGTATTTATTGATTATTTATAGAGTACTTGTACTAAGTCTTGTCTTAGCGTTGCAGTCTCCGAGTGTGTCAGTTATTTTTTTATGGGTTTTTGGCGGATACCTTGATGTGTGGATTGCTCTTTTTTTATATCTCAAACGTTTTTTGTTCTCTCCTTCCTTATCTCTCCTTCTTCTTTTCTTTGTAGGCCTACATTCATAATTCGAATATTCTCACTTGTATGACCTAGTTATGATGCAGGTGCTGAAAATGTTTGACGAAAACTTACCCCCCCCTTTTCCAAAACAGCTACAACAACAACAACAACAACAAAAGCAACAACAACAACAACAACAACAACAACAACAATAACAATAGCAACAGCAGCAACAACAACAGCAGCAACAACAATAGTAACAGCAGCAGCACCACCACCAGCGACAATAACAACAGCAATAATAACAACAGCAACAGCAGCAACAACAACAGCAACAGCAGCACCACCACCAGCAACAACAACAACAACAATAATAACCACAACAGAATATAAAAAAAAAACCCAAAAAAAACCCCACCCTTCTAAAAAAACAAAACAGGAAAAAACAAAACAATCAACAACTCCCCCTAACCAACAAAGAAAGAAAATACTGATCAATAGCCCTCTAATTGGGAAACAGGCAATCTCAACATGCTCTCTCTCTCTCTCTCTCTCTCTCTCTCTCTCTCTCTCTCTCTCTCTCTCTCTCTCTCTCTCTCTCTCTCTCTCTCTCTCTCTCTCTCTCTGCTCTCCCACAAAGCAGCCAGATCTGTTAATAATAAGGACTTGCTGCCTTGTAGCTCGTGGATGCTCCCTCGGCGAGTCCGTACATGTACCTAATTTGTCAGCTTAGATCCTCGCTAAGTGGTCGAGTCTGTGACTAGTGTGACCATTAATGTGCTGCTTGACTGTTGCTGTATATATATATATATGAACAACCTTTAAAGTGATACCAATAGCTCCACATGTCCAAACATTGACGAGCGCCCGACTCTACAACGTCGACACACACACACACACACACACACACACACACACACACACACACACACACACACACACATACACACACACACACACACACACACAAACATACACACACACACACATATATATATATATATATATATATATATATATATATATATATATATATATATATATATATATATGTTATATATATGCACTTGGCGCTCATATGACCTTTTGCAGTTGCGAGCGCCGTAAAACCCTCTACTATAATGGGGAAAAAACACTCACACCAGGATGAACGACGTTTGAGCTTCTCACAAGAGGATGGTCACGTAGAGCCGGGAGAGATGAGTCTCAGAGTTAGAGAACGATGTATGGAAAAGTGGGGGAGGCGGGGAACAATGGGAAGAGGTTAGCCCCGGTGAGGTTGGGGGTGGGGGGGGGGGAGACGAGGTACAATGGGAAGAGGTTAGCCCCGGTGAGGTTGGGGGTGGGGGGGGGGAAGACGAGGTACAGTGGGAAGAGGTTAGCCCTGGTGAGGTTGGGGGTGGGGGGCGAGGGTGGAGAGGGTTTGTTCATGGCCTGTACTCTGATCCAGGGGAAGAAATATCGTGATGATGAGGATAATGGTGATTATTATGATGATGATGGCGTTTATGCAAGGTCTCTTGTATAAGTGTCGATTGTTCTGCCGAACGTGCGATGCCGAATGATGCTTGTGTAACGATTCGATGGAATCAGGGGGTTGTATAAATATATATCATATATTATATATATATATATATATATATATATATATATATATATATATATATATATATATATATATATATATCGCTGGTTGAGAGATGAAACCTCGTAACCCCAGAAAGGAAAATTTTACAGGAGAGACAAAAAACGGATTTACTCTTGAACAAAATGACCTATATGAACCAAAGTTGGTACAGATAAATGAAAACACCTTAGAAACGTGGTTGGTGCAAAAAGATAACTTTTCTGTTAATTATGTGGTTACGCTGTGGGATGCGAGGTTTCATTACAACATTTTTGTCGTGATGAAACCTCGTAGTCAGCCGGCGGGAGGGTTGCGAGGTTTCATTACAACATTTTTGTCGTGATGAAACCTCGTAGTCAGCCGGCGGGTGGGTTGCGAGGTTTCATCAGGATAGAGTTTGGGGGTTGCGAGTTTTCTCTCTGTTCATTTTGGTTGCAGTATGCGTCTGTTGTTTGAAACGCCACAAAGTGATAAAGATGTTTTTTCAAGACCAATTAGTTTGGAGTTTGATTCCCGTCCAACTGAAGTTAAATAAAGGTGTGTTCCCTGCAGAATTTATGTTTGAATCCTCAAACAGATTGCAAAGAATGCAATTTGTTTCATTATAATTTGCCAAGATTAGATCTGGTTACTTACAGTTTTACTAAAGAGCACAAATTATGAATAATAAATCTCTGCAAGGTGGTCTCTGTTTGCACTACAGATGGTTTCATAAGAGATGTTGAATCATAATGAACAGCCATAAATGTTAATGGTAGTAATCGTCATAAAGTGACGATGCATATTGGCAATAGCAGATTTAAGCACCTGTAGGTGATTGTACTTGAAGTGCTGGAACTTAAAACGTTTAGTGTAGAGTTGTGAGGTAGGGTGGACCTTATGTTTCTTTGTCCTGCCTTCGGAACGTCAGCCCATTCATCACTGAGGTGCAGCTTGAACTGGATGTTCATGTTTGGGGTGTACTTAAAACACCTGATGTCGGTGACAACAGGATCACCCGTTTTTCTACCTAGTCTTATAGACTTGACGTAGCTTCCACACTTAGAATATTCCTTGAAGGATGTGTGATCCAACTATTTGTTTTGATAAGTTTCTTGTTTTGCTCTTGCCATCCTGAAGAAATGGAGGTAGTCTTGGAGGACCTCGATGCGTGTTTTTCGAAGCGATCTCTTAATAGTTGAGTTCACACTGTTAATTTCCATTTGTGTGTGTCCTTTGATAAAATGTTTTTGTTCAATTGTGCTTCCACGTGTTGTTGAAAACAGGCTGAGAGAAACATTGGCCAGTGTGGCATTTCTTATTGGTAACCACAGTTGTCGCTGTCGATGATGGTTTTCTGGAGGTCCAGCTTTTCTTTCAGGAAATCCAATAGACATGAAGCAAACTTATTTGCCATAAGTCTCCCTTCTGCTTCATGACACACGTAGCAAGTAGTCTGGCGTGTTGCAGCATCCAATTGGGTCAAGTTATGAACGGCGAGTTTTGTTTTGTAATATAAGGCTGATGCTGAAGATCCATTGAAAGTACGGCCGTTTTAGGTTCATTACTGGCGAGAGATTTGATAGCTTCAGATATATCTCGTTCCTTTTCTTTGCGCGCTGCCTCCTTTTCTAGAATGTGAGCTTTCCAAAGATCAACCTGCACATTGTCAACTTCACGACTGATGCAAAGGTGGTACATATCTATCTTTGACAGGAACAGCGACACGTTATTCTGCTTGAATGCTTCATCGAGATCGGGTCTTTTGAGAGGCCACCTCCGTGGTCTTGGCAGATTTGTGCATGTTTTGTAGATATCTGAGTTACTTTGATAATTATTGGTTCTAAATGTTTCTTACAAATCATTCATCCAACCCAGTTCAATTTAGGAACACCTTTTAACACACTGGCACCTTATGGCCACCTTTTAAAAGTGTTTATTGAAGGTATTCCCTCTCTGGTTAGTTTCTGAATATCTCGTCCGAGGTCCACTAGTCATCCCATGAGAGTGACCACACTAAATCAAAAATAGAATGTCTATCAACTTCAGAGAGCCTTTATATTTCAGAGTCCAGCTCTTGCAATCGCAGATTGGTTTCAATAATTTAGCTGGGCTTTTCATTGAACCATTATGTATTCCGATCCTGTCCCGATCCACGGATAGCTTTTCGCTTATTTGTTGCTACTCCTTAAAACCCTTTCTTTTCCTTTGTGGATCATTATTTATGCTGGCATCACAAATGAGCTGTGTCTCGGGATCAGGCTCCAGGAAAAGTGGCTAAGGTGCCTGAATATGGTCTACAGATTGTGTTGCTGTAACCTCGAAGGTAAAAATTTAGCATCTGACTTACAGCTGCCTAGTGAAACGTCAGTGTGGTTTGGGGTATGATTCCAGGCGACACTATTGTTGGTGCAGACTCATTCTGGGATGAAGCTGATACTTCCTTATCTCCACATATCAGGGACAGCCCTGGAAAGGACTGCAACATGGTGGGTGGGGTCAGTTCATTTGAACGTGGTCTGCTCAGTGGTTTCCAAACCAGCCTTTGTAGGGTATAAAGATCTAGGTGATGAGCACAGTTAGAAGGAGATATTCAATACAGATTCGGAAATATGACCTAGTGCTTTTGACATATTGTGAAGGACTTGAAAAAGACATTAAGCCAAAAAAAAACGAATTTCGAAAATTTTTAGGGTTACGAGGTTTCATCACTCCACCACTTATGTTGTTGAGGCACAAATTTGTCACAATGTCCTCTACAGACTTCAGAGTCATCAAGACCATGGTTAAGTTCAGTACTATTCGGTCTCAATCACAACTGGAGGATTCGACTACACAGGGGATTTATAGTCTGAGAAGATGCAAAACCTTACCCTCTCTTTGATAAACAGAATGGCCTGTTGACATCTGGAGAGTGCACAGATCTGTCACCTAGTCTAAGTAAGGACTACCGTCACCTGTCATTTCCAGGTGTGACTGTTGCCTTAACTTAAATGTTAACTTCGTTTGTGCTCGATCAGAACTTCTGAACTGACTGAAATAAAGTGAATGAATAAAAAAAATGAATGAATGTAAGGATGAATGAAGGAATGAAATATTTCTTTATTCCGTCAGATACATTAAAGGCACCAGACAATATCAGTTATGAGCGCTTCAATTAAGCCGGTTCATATAGAAGGCTTGTCCAGAACCTCGTATAAGCACGCCGCTCTCTCAAACCCGGAGTGACGAAACCACGCAAAAGCAGATCGGCGCACCAGGTGAGGGTTGCGAGGTTTCATCACGCCAGGATATCATGGGGGCAAACATACGAGGTTTTCTTATTAAGTATTTTTCATACTTTCTCTTACTAATATGACCTAGTGCTTTTGACACATTGTGAAGAAGGACTGGGAAAACACAATAAGCAAAAAACAACAACCGATTTTCGAAACATTTGAGGGTTACGAGGTTTCATCACTCCACCAGCGATATATATATATATATATATATATATATATATATATATATATATATAAATTTTAAAAATATATATATAATATATATATATATATATATATATATATATATATATAATATATATATATATATATATATATATATACATGTATATATATACATAACATTATATATGGAGTTATTGGTTTCATCTCAAAGATTGTTCATTTGTCTTGGTTTTGGTGAAAAGGGAACTCATTTATCTTGAGAAGAAGTCGAGACATTTGCTGATGACGAAGGCAGGGGTCACCTGGTGCCAGATGTAAAATTAACGAGAAAATGACCACCAACATTTGGTGCCTTCTAAAGTTCGAGTGTCCCTAGCCACTGAAGATTTACAATCAGTTTTTTTGTGCGCCATTGATGCATGGTTTTATTTTTCAGTAAAATCTTCGCGGGAATATATTTCAACAGAAAGGGTGTTCAGAAAAAAAAAGTTTTCTTCAGGAACTTCTTTCACATTGGTCTGGCGTCGTGTAAAGTGAAAATTGTATTGTACTTTTCTACATTTTATTTTGAGAAGCATATTATTATTTGTCCGGGAAGCTTGAAGGAAGGGGGGATGTGAGGCAGGAGAGCCAGGGAAGACAAGAAAAAAGTAACATGGATGGACAAATTAAAACATGAAGAGGCCTGGATATGTCAGAATGTGCAACGACAGCTCATGACTTTAAAGGATTGAGGGTCATTACACGGCAGAGATGAGACTTCCGGGTATTCAGGTATTATATATGTGCAGCGTGCTGACAAAATGAGTTTCTTCTCGTATTAGAACCCTATGGAAATAGATACATCACGCTTATAGGTGACATTTGTATATCTACAATTTGTAAGTAGGAAATAATAAAAGACAGGTTACAGTTTAAGAGTAATAATATGACATCAACAGAAAATCTACAAATTTGACCCTAATGTTGAATTTTGGCCAACATCTCCATTTGTGGATTGCGAGAAGTAACTCATTTTGTCAGCTCGTCTCACTAATAATACTATGTCATCAGCGACCCGAAAGAGTTAAAAGTAAGTCAGGCCTGAGGTGAAACAGTTAAGTACATCGTCATGACTTTAGAGACTCGGGCGAGACAATCGTGACTGTATGCATGCTCTCTGTGTCACGGTAGTGCTACGATTAATTACATTGTGAGCTAAACTTGATAACTGATTTGCACTCTTGGCTGTTAAAAAGTCAGATGAGTCGCAGAAAAAACATGTTTATAAACATTTTATTCCATTTTTTCTTGTAATTTATCTGTCTATCTCTCTCTGTCTGTCTATCTATCTGTCTATCTATCTATCTATCTATCTATCTATCTATCTATCTATCTATCTATCTATCTATCTATCAGTGGCTGGGAGCCATTGGTGCAATTCGTGCAAGCGCTTCACCTAATACGGGGAGCCCACTACGGATGGGATCGGCCGATCGGCCCGATCGCCCGACTCGATCGCCTCAAAAACAAACGTGTTTGTTTTCAGTTACAGGCGATCGAGTCGGGCGATCGAGTCGGGCGATCGGGCCGATCCAGCCGTAGTGGGCACCCCGTATAACCCTGGCCTTCAACCTCCCCCCCCCCTTTTTTTCTAATCGTTCCAAACCAGTCAGAGCTCAAGATGTACATTGGGCCTACTACTTCCTTGCAATCCGTCACCCGCTGGCTGCGCCAGTGAAGAGACCGACGGCGAGGATGGTTTATGCTCGTCGCATCGCTTGCGGTACTGTCTGCTGGGAGCAGGCAAAATCTGTGCATCAAAGTTATTTTTGTCACTTTAGAGAAATCTAGGCAATGATTATTAATACCAAGATAAAGCAATGGGGCGAAAAGCGTGCAAGCTCACGAAACTCCCGGGGGAATGTCTGCGCGTCAACCGACGGTCAACCGCTGACCTGCTTCCTTACCAGCGCGCATCTGCAGCTCGTTTTTCCATTGTTAGAGGCCATTAAAAGCTTTAAATAATATGTTGGTTTGAAGGTAAGAGCTTGCGTGTTTTCAAGACCCATACTACCAGACGGTTTTAGAACACTATACTAAGTCTCACCCCGAAAAGCCTTTATTTTTCATCACGAGGGTGATAAAATCACAGACCTCTTTGATCCTCCACACTTAATTAAGAATTAGAAACAAATCCTCCACACTTAATTCAACATTAGAAACAATTTGTTGATCTTCCACAATTTCTGTGGGTCTACTCATCATGATGATACTGCGAGCTGGGCAGTTATTGAACATTTCTCTGAAAAAGACAGTGCCTTAGGTTTATTCAGGGTGGCACCCAAGTTCACCAACTGTGTGTCACGTTTTGGACGACAAAGGGTATGTTGGGCTGTGCATGTAATGTGCTTAGTGGCAGTGTATCAAAAGCAATTGGGACACTATATGTATCTCAGAATTAATCCTTTGTCTGACATCGCTATATCTGATTTCTGCAATGACTTTGATGATCTTTTCAAAGTTTTCAATTGGTCACTTGTGTTATTCTCTGTCAAATATCGTAACCCGATCACAACTACATCAAGGTACCGTGAATTTTTGCAGCAGACTGTCTTTAGTGATTGCCGGAGATAAAGAGTTATATTATCACAAGGTGTCAATGTATCCTCTTATATCACAAGGTGTCAATGTGTCCTCTTATACCACAAGGTGTCAATTTGTCCTCTTATATCACAAGATGTCAATGTGTCCTCTTATACCACAAGGTGTCAATGTGTCCTCTTATATCACAAGATGTCAATGTGTCCTCTTATATCACAATGTGTTCTCTTATACCACAAGGTGTCAATGTGTCCTCTTATATCACAAGGTGTCACTGTGTCCTCTTATACCACAAGGTGTCAATGTGTCCTCTTATATCACAAGATGTCAATGTGTCCTCTTATATCACAATGTGTTCTCTTATACCACAAGGTGTCAATGTGTCCTCTTATATCACAAGGTGTCACTGTGTCCTCTTATACCACAAGGTGTCAATGTGTCCTCTTATATCACAAGGTGTCAATGTATCCTCTTATATCACAATGTGTCCTCTTATACCACAATGTGTCAATGTGTCCTCTTATACCACAAGGTGTCAATGTGTCCTCTTATACCACAGGTGTCCTCTTAAACCACAAGGTGTCAATGTGTCCTCTTATACCACAAGGTGTCAATGTGTCCTCTTATATCACAAGATGTCAATGTGTCCTCTTATATCACAATGTGTTCTCTTATACCACAAGGTGTCAATGTGTCCTCTTATATCACAAGGTGTCAATGTATCCTCTTATATCACAATGTGTCCTCTTATACCACAATGTGTCAATGTGTCCTCTTATACCACAAGTTGGTGTCGAGGGGAGATGCAATTGTCAGACGTGGGTCAGGTGTTAGTGGTGGGCACAATCCGGATAACCGGGTAATTCAACAATGAAACATGATCCGAATTCAGACTCTTAAACTCTCTTTCCTGACCCGTTTACCCGAAGTCGGTGCACCCACTTCTTGAAGTGATTCTAACCCTTTTTTTTTTTTTTACGAAGTGGTTCTAACCCATTTGCAGAAGCGGTTCATAACACATTTAATCCCCGAAGAGGTGCACCAAAATAATATCCGGTTTTTGCTAAAGCGACTCATTGCCCAGCCCTATCAGGTGTGTCGTCTGTTTTTTTTTAAATATATATATATATTTTTTTTTTTTTTTTAATAGTAGATGGTTTTACGGCGCTCGCAACTGCATAAGGTCATATGAGCGCGCGGGACACACCTAATACTTTTAGTTGGTAGGACATTTGGAATTTTGCCCGGATGGCGACCGATGCCTACTCTTATCGATTTTAGACCACCAGGGGATCTTTAACGTGCGCAACTTGCACACTGGCCCTCCGAGATTTTTCGCCCTTGTCTGAGAAGGCTAGGTGTAGATCTTTCCTACCAGAAGATCAGGGGTGTGGCAGAAAGACAGCTGTAAGAAGGAGTCAAGGAGTAGCAGTAGAAAGGCTGCAGAAAGAGTCAGGAGCACAGAGGAGGGGGCAAATGAGGTGAGGGGGTGGGGGGGCAGAAAGAGGAGACGAATGCAGACGACAGGATATTGCTAGAGAGCAGGAAAAGAGGTGAAAGGAGACAATTTTAGAGAAGAACATTTTTCGGTCGCTACCCGGATTCGAACCCGGGACCTTTGAAGGAGAGGCCAACACCTTAACCTCTAGGCAACGAGAGCCCACTGTCGTCTGTTTGGATCGTCATGGTGTGTCTTTTTTTTTTTTTTTTGGTAAAAGTTTTACGGCGCTCCTAACTGCATAAGTTCATATGAGCGCTCGGGACACACCAAACATTTGTAGTTGGTAAGAAATTTTGAATTCTGCCCAAGTGGCGGCTGAAGCCTACTCTTATCGATTTTAGACCACAAAGGGATCTTTAACGTGCGCAACTTGCACACAATGTGTGTCTTTGACGGGCCTCTTTGACCCCTGGTCTAGCTTTTTCTTGGCCTTCTTTTCGCTTTACAGCCAACAAAACGCATGTTGTACGTCTTTGAGGCTGGCTGTTGTGGCTCTATTCTCCTCACATTTGGTTTTAGTAAGGGTTTTAAGGTACTTATAACACAAAAAGGTTACATATTATTATATAAGTGCCGAAGATTAGAGGTATTACAAGAGAGTACCAACACAAAAAAGAAGGAGGAGAGATAAGGACGACAGATGTTTGATAGGAAAGAGGGAGCAGACCACATAAGAGCAAACCACATGTCCAATTTATTTAATTTATTGTCTCTCATTGTATTTCATGCTCGACTTGACGCCTAGTTCACGTCTCAAGTCTATGTCTCTTTATTTTTTTTCTTGTGGTGTTTAACGTTACGAAAAGCAAATTACAAATTGAGATCTCTCTCTCTCTCTCTCTCTCTCTCTCTCTCTCTCTCTCTTTGGTTTCACACAAACAATGAGGTAAGCCTGAAAGATAATATTACAAACGTACCATCTGATTAAAAAAAAAAAACAACAACAGTAAAAAAGCCAACCAAAAAAACCCAACCCCACCCACATGCGCTACGCGCTTCCAGCAGATTACCTCACCTATCCCCCCACCTCCCTCCCTCCCAAGTCCACCCCCAAAGTTACTTAGTCTTATTCTGAATAGTAAACTTACAACCAATTTTACTGTTCTGTACAGCAGTAAAAGGGTTAACAGAGGGTCACTAAGTCCTCGGGGGGGGGGGGTCTCACTGGAGTCGTAAACAGTCATGTTCCGATGTGTCGTCCATTGTTACACTAAACTCTCTAGTTTCACTTCGAAGGGCGCGCCATTGCAAAAGGTCTTTCGCTTCAGGGATTAAGCCAGCTTCCCTTTAAATAACAATAATATAATGGGTAGCATAATTAGCAAAGTGCAAATTCCCTCTCAAAAGCAAACTCTATGCTCTTACTTACTCTTTTCTTACTCTCTCCCCATACCGCCATGTATGTCCCAGATATCTCCTTCTTCTCTTTTTTTATTGTTGTGTTGATATCTTCAATTCCAGCTCTTTTCAACACTGCATTATTTGTAATAAGCTCATTCCATTTCATTAGTAAAATTCTTCGTAGACATTATGTTTGGACGCTTTTAATTTTTGTTACATTGTGTTATCTATGCGCAGTACAATCGATGTTATTACCCCAGCAGAGATTACAGCCCTCGGGAACAACCTCATCGTCCTTGGGAGCAGAAATAATACTATTTTTGGTAAAAGTAAATTGAGCTCTCCATTTGGAAAGTACTTAATCCGTTAAGCACACAGATTATTATGGTCTCCACGCTCTCTGAATTATTATGTAGAATAAAGTAGATTTATGTGATTAAGTGCGCGAAAGATTTCATCTTACATACAGCTATAGCCATAATCTATCCTCCTTTCCTATCAAACCTCTATAGCCATTACCTCTTCTCCTTTTTTCCTCTCTATCAAACATCAATCGTCCTTACATCTCTTCCTTCTTTCCAAACATGTATAGCCATTATCTCTTCTCCTTCTTTCCTTTCAAACATCTATAGCCATTTTCCCTCCTCCTTCTTTCCTTTCAAACGTCTATAGCCATTATCTCTCCTTCTTTCTTATCAAACATCTATAGCCATTTTCCCTCCTCCTTCTTTCCTTTCAAACTTCTATAGCCATTATCTATTCTCCTTCTTTCCTTTGTATGTTACTCTCTGGTAACACCTTCACTTCTACGTCATTGTAAAAACATTTTGTGGCTTGAACCCAAGCAATATCAACGACGATGACGCCAACAGCAACAAACACATCACCACCAACTCCAACAAACAATAAAAACAACAACAACACCACCACCACCACCACCACCAACAACAACAGCAACAACAGAAACAACAACAACAACAAATACAATAACATGGACACAAAAAAGGATTAAGTATCGTAACGGAAATAACCCTCGAACAACAACAACAACAACAGCAACAACAACAACAACAACAACAACAACAACAACAACAGACACAAAAAGAAAGAAATAGAAGTATCGTAATAAAAGTAGCCCTTGGATCGTGCCCGTGCGCAATACGCCACAAGAACACCACCTCCACCACAAACACCACCACCACCACCAACAACAACAACAATAACAACAACAACAACAACAACAAAAACAGCAACAACGACGACAACAACAACAACAACAAAAACAACAACAACGACGGCAACGACACCAACAACAAACACATCACCCCCACCACCACCACCACCACCACCACCACCAACAACAACAACAACAACAACAACAACAACAATAACATGGACACAAAAAGAAATAAGTATCGTAGCGGAAATAACCCTTGAACAACAACAACAACAGACACAAAAATAAATCGTAAGTATCGTACATGTAATAAAAATAGCCCTTGGATAGTCCGCGTGCGCAATTTTATACGCCACAAGAACACCATCACCACCACCACCACCACCACCACCAACAACAACAACAGACACAAAAAGAAATAGATTAAATAGTAAGTATCGTAAGAGAAAAAGCCCTTGGATCAT
>NW_004798460.1:135433-138242 GCF_000002075.1 Aplysia californica
CCCCCCCCTTTTGGGACTGGCCTGAAGACAACTTCAGTCAATAGCACTGCCCTGGTCGGGGGAGGGGGTGGTGGTGTTTAAAAAAAGAAGAACACATAAAATTAAACTAAGGGAGGGGGGGCTTGAAACTAATTAATATAAAGAAAATCAATCTTCGTGTTCGAGAAAAATGTCAAGATATTGAAAATATCTCTCCGAAATTGGGTAAAATTGAAAACTACATTCAGCAACCCCAGGACGTGATAGGAGTGTAGAAAGAACACACCTATAGTGCGGTCCAAAATTCGTGGCGCGACTTCTTTTCAAATATCTCCTCAGCTATCGAACATAGGTTCTCCAATTTTTGCACAGTGCCTTGTATCAATTTGTCTTAACGGTTAATATTTTTGTAAACACCTGCAAGCTGTATTCTAGAAAATTCCTTAATAAATACTAATAAAAAATCCAAATGCGTGGTTTCTACAGATTTTTAAAGGTTTACAGCTGGGGCAATATCGATTTTAATAGCAAGTCCGTCAGGTTTTTCAAATCGGGATATTATGCTTATTGAACGCATGTTTTGAGAACCATTAATGAAAAAATGTGCCCACTATAACAATAATTTTTTGTAACAAGTTTTGCAAGAAAAATTGTCATTGATGAGCTGTGACGTAGGCCATGTGCGAAATCAAAATGTGTGTGAGAAGCGGGAAGTGTTGTGAACAATACCATTTTACGCGTACAGAGATTTCAAGTATTTTATATAAATTTATGAAGAAAAGTTTTTTAATCTAGCCCCAATTGCTTTAGAAAAATATGATTTAGTTAAGACAAATTGATACAAACTGCTATGCAAAATATGGATGACATTGATTCACCCGTTAAAGAGGTATTTGAGGATAAGTTGCACCACGAATTTTTGACCTCACTATAATAATAATCCAGAGTTTTTTGTTTGTTTTTGTTTTTGTAAAGTGTTTTACGCAACTGCATAAGGTCATATGAGCGCGCGGGACACCCCTAATATTTCCAGTTGGTAGGAAATTTTGAATTTTGCCCGGGTGGCGGCCGAAGCCTACTCTTATCGATTTTAGACCACCAAGGGATCTTTAACGTGCGCAACTTGCACACGGGCCCTCCGAGATTTTTCGCCCTTGTCCGAGAAGGCTAGGTGTAGATCTTTCCTACCAGAAGATCAGGGGTGTGGCAGAAAGACAGCAGTAAGGAGGAGCCAAGGAGTAGCAGTAGAAAATCCAGAGTTCATCAGTTCTGAGTTCACACAAAGACGTGTAACAAACCCACTCTGCAACACCCACCAAGCTGTGACAGGAAACGGAAATAGATTCCTTGACAATAATTGACCTAAATTTGTATGGTTTCAACATTCTGTGAAAGTTTTTATTGAAATTGAGTCAGAAATAGAGCAGAAAAATAGTACCAACAGTGAAAAAAGTAGAATGCTTTTGGGGGGACGAAATTGACATTTTTTTTCTTCTCTAAAACAGACTTGACCGTACGCTATAAAATTCCCCAAACACCACGTTTGGGTGCAGGGAGGCTTGTGTAGCGGTCTAGATATTGTTCAGGACATGTCCAGGAATTTTAAAACGTAATGATCTCATTTTGTGTAATTTGGCCCCAAACCGGCTTTTCTAACTGCAACACCACCCCTAAATAATTAGATACTAAAACAAAAGGTGAAAGGCATTTGAATATCAAGGCCCCAAGATCTGGAATGCTTTGCCAAGGAGTTTAAGAAAGATCAAATCCTCTGTTCATTCAATGTGAGGCGAGCTGACAAAATGAGTTCTTTCTCGCAATCCACAAATGGAGATATTGGCCAAAATTCAACATTAGGGTCAAATTTGTAGATTTTCTGTTGATGCCATATATTATTCTTTAACTGTAACCTGTCTTTTATTATTTCCTACTTACAAAATGTAGATATACAAATGTCACCTATAAGCGTGATGTGTCTATTTCCATAGGGGTCAAACACGAGCAGTAACTCATTTTGTCAGCACACTTCACGAATGTCAGCTGAAGTTATTTCTGTTTTTGAATTAGTACGATGAATATTTGGAGTAATTTTCTTTTGGTCAGACCACAACGTTTAATGTTACGGTTGTACGCTGTATTGTAATGTTAAGCGCTCAGAGCCTGTGTACTTTAATCGTCGTTGAGGGCTATGAAAATAGCATCTATTATTAGTAGTACTTCTTTCTTTATCCCTATTAAGGACTTGCCAGGTACTTATTATATGTGAGGCAGCGTGGTGGAATCAGGCTCTCGTCAAAATAATCAAAGTGAAGAAACTTGCGTTTTTCTGCAGGTTTCTGAATCGATATCAAATTTTTGTTTTTTGGCTCAACTCCTTTAATTTTCATAACTATTAAAGTACTCATTTCTGCGCGGATTTTTCTGAAAAACGTTGATTAAAGGTACAAAAAATGTAAATTTTCAGTTAACACATACTCTTAAGCTAGGAAATAACTAATCTTTGGCGGCCATTTTCTCACTAATTTTACCTTTGAAAACAGGTGACCTCCACCTCCTTCATTTGCAAATATCTCGACTTGTATTTAAGATAAATGGATATTTTAAAAAATCCAAATAAAGACAAGTGAACAAGCTTTAAGATGATACCAATAACTCTACATGCCCCAAAATTGACGAGAGCCTGATTCCACCACGCTGCCTCACATATGTACAATCAGATGTAGGAAATTATATTATTGATGTTGCAGCAAAGTTGAAGCAATCATCATATTGCCGAAAGGAGAAATACGAATTCGAGTATTTCATAACATGCGTGTAAAGAGGGAGAATG
>NW_004798460.1:139486-141177 GCF_000002075.1 Aplysia californica
CCCCCCCGACACAATTGCCACTTCGCTACCATAGAAATACTAAACTCTATCTACTCATGTCACGTCAGTATTTTTGTATGCTGGTGAATCCTGGACCTTGAAAGAAGGATAAAAGCTGTGGAGATGAGATGCTTCCGAAAAATCCTTGGTATCATATACAAAGATCACATTACAAATTATGATGAAGTTAAACAACGGATCTTACTTACTTGTTTAGTTTTATCCGCCGCGTATACCCTTTCCGGTGTCGCGGGAAGAAAGAGACGTCTCTCTGTCGCCAGCCGGAAGCTTGGGTCAGGGGGGATGCCGTGGGTGGTTAATGTTTCCATGACTCGATCTATCAAGGTTTTTCTCGGTCGCCCTCTAGCCTTGCTGCCATCAATTTTTTTTTTATGTAGGCACGTTGTGCGGGATGGTGTGTTGGTAATCGTAGGAGATGTTCGAACCATTTGATTCTTTGGTTTTGGATGTGATGCATAACATCATAAATTTGTGCTCACCATTCCTCGGATTACCGAGTTTCTAATTTTGTCTCGCCTGGTCTTGTTTACTGCTTTTCTAAGGCATCGCATTTCACATGTTGTAATTCTTTGCTCTAATGTCTTGTTCGTGGTCCACGTTTGGCATTGATAGGTGAGTGTTGGGATGAATATGGTAACAACGGATCAAAAATGTGAGGCAACGTGGTGGAATCAGGCTCTCGTCATTTTTTGGGCATGTAGAGTTATTGGTATCATCTTAAAGCTTGTTCATTTGTCTTTATTTGGATGAAAAATTATCCATTTATCTTGAATTCAAGTCGAGATATTTGCGAAAGAAGGAGGTGGGGGTCACCTGTTTTCAGAGGTGAAATTATTGAAAAAATGGCAGCCAAAAATTAGTTATTCCCTTAGTTTAAGAGTCCGTGGTAACTGAAAATTTACATTTTTTTAGCCTTTAATTAACGTTTTTCATAAAAATCCACAGAGAAATGAGTTCTTTAACGGGCATGAAAGGTGTTGGGCCAAAAAACAAAAATTTGGTAAAAATTCACAAACCTGCGCAAAAATGCAAGTTTATTCACTTTGATTATTTTGACGAGAGCGTGATTCCACCTCGCTGCCTCACAAATGAAATTGGACCATATTATGCTGACCTTCTCACTCTGGTCAGGAAACGCAACCTGCAGTGGTATGGACACATCACCCGTTCCCCCGGCCTTGCCAAGATGATCCTGCAAGGCAGCGTCCAGGGACAAAGGAGCAGAGGCAGACCGACGAAGAGTTGGATGACGAGGACAGCATCAAGGAATGGACAGGCCTGGACCTCAAAGACACGTTCAGAAAATCTGAAGACCGGAAGGAGTGGGGGGGAGCTGGAGGCCAAATCTTCAAAAGCGCCCCAACGGACATCCAGTCTACGGGGTAGGTGAAGGTGACGGTGGTCTGCTCAATACATAGTTTTAGGAAATTTGACGTCTAAGGTTTTGAGTTTTACATCATGTCAAGCTTTTTTTAATGCAATTCTTTGAATATCTTGAAAACGACCCCGAATAATTGGTAGGTACGATATTGATAGGGCGAACAGAACATTTGGTTTCTGACCTCATGGTCTTAGTGACTTTGAACGGCCCAAATTGTCGGATAGAATAGTGTAATTAATAATAATAATAATAAAAATAATAATAATAATAATAATAATAATAATAATAA
>NW_004798460.1:141856-143117 GCF_000002075.1 Aplysia californica
ACACACACACACACACACACACACACACACACACACACACACATCTACTTGCTTATCACATGCCACATGCTGTTCCAGAAACTCACCTTAAAGGCGAGATTAGCCCATTGAACATTTCCGACACGGCCGGCATAAAATGTCCTGACTGATATTTTCAAGTGGGGTTTTCAAAGACTTTATTATTTTTTTTGTCAGTGTTTTACGGCGCTCGCAACTGCATAAGGTCATATAAGCAAGCGGGATACACTAAACATTTTCAGAAAATTTTGAATTTTGCCTGGGAGGCGGCCGGTGCCTACTCTTATCGATTTTGCACCACCAAGGGATCTTTATCATGCACAACTTGCACACGGGGCTTCCGAGATTTCCCCCCCCCCCCTTATCCGAGAAGGCTAAGTGTAGATCGGAGATCGTTCTTACCATAAGACCAGGGGTGTGGCTGAAAGACAGCAGTAAGAAGGAGCGAAGGAGCAGCAGTATAGAGGCTGCAGAAAGAGTCAGGAGCCCAGAGAAGAATGGGTCAATGGAGGTAAGGGTGACGAAGGAGACGACAGAATATAGCTAGTGAACAGGAAAGGAGGTGAAAGGAGACAATTTTAGAGAACAAAAATTTTCTTCACTATCCGGATTCGAACCCGCTATTGAATTCGAGGCGAACACCTTAACCTCTAGACCACAAGAGCCCCTTTCTGAGTTTAGAGAACACAGTTATTTTCCTGGATCTTTTCTTTTATTCAAATGCCTGTGGCACTGTTGGTATGGTCGATTTTTATTCAAAATATATTCAAATTCCAGGGGCATTCATGAGGTCTCCAGGATTTCAAAGGGTCGGTAGACATCTGGTTGTAAATCCATCCTTGGGGGATTTTATGTTGTTGTTTTTTTTTAAAGGCAAAAAACAAAAGAAAAACAAAAACAAAAAACGGGAATAACTGATCAACAACGTGTGAATGAAATTCAATGTTTATACCAAAGAGGTTATATAATAGTACTAGAGTTCGCAGTTGTGACGTCACAGCTAAGAGCTCTAGTTCTATAATATAACCTCGTTAGTTCACACACAGACGGAATAGTGGGGGGTTCTCGAGACCTAGAGGTTAAGGTGTTCGCCTCTCATTCAACAGGTCCGGGTTCGAATCCGAATAGCGACAGGAACATTTTTTTCTCTAAAAGTTTCTCCTTTCACCTCCTTTCCTGCTCTCTAGCAATATTCTGTCGTCTGCTTTTGTCTCCACTTTCTGCCCCCACCCCCTCACCTCCT
>NW_004798460.1:146422-149001 GCF_000002075.1 Aplysia californica
CCCGCTGCCAAAAGTAAAAGATAAACCAATAAACACCAACAAACAAAACCCACTTCAAATAAGCTCAAGTAGTTAGTCGACCCTTGGCCTGTTTTGGTCTTAGGATCGAGAAAAGTGATCGACAAATCGTCTCGTTGATAGTATAGTTTTGTTGTTGTTGTGGGTATTTTTTTCATGTCTCAATTTGTGAGAGCTGAGAGTTCTAGAAACGAAATAATTCACATCCTAGAACCTAACAAGACAGAAAACAGTTAAGCAGTAGCGTACAAGAAACAAGCTTGTACGCTAAGGTTCGGATCAAATCATGTTTTCAATACTTTGGTTTTTATTCTTCCGTAGCTCTGTGAAAGCTGAGATCAGGAAATTATAGCCACCCTAGAAGTTTGCAAGGCGGAGAAAGAGATCAAGTGGGACTCGACTATTCAAGAAGGAACGGAAACTCGTCTTGCTTTGGATCAAGGATCGAGGGAGACATCAAATCATACCCTTGATATTTCATTTTTTTTTCCCTCCATGAATCTGTGAAAGATGAGGCGAGGAAATCATTCCCACTCGAGAACTTTTTTAATAAGACTCGGGAATAACCCAGTTACACGGGTTAAAGTTGTTTTTTTTGTGTGTAGGTATATTATGTCTTTGGATCGGGAGTCGAAAAACAATTAATTAATGGTGCTGTGACACTTCATGATTGTTTTCACCCTCCTTGCGTGAAAGTTGATGAAGAGATCAAAGAAGTAATTCTCACTCCAGACCTGCCAAATTATTCAGCCCAGAGACGAAGCACAACGGCAGATTCCCACAGGCAAGGACGTTCATTTACTTCTCTTGTCTGCAATAATAGTTTTTTGTTTGTTTTTGTAAAGTGTTTTACGGCGCTCGCAACTGCATAAGGTCATATGAGCGCGCGGGACACACCCAATATTTTCAGTTGGTAGGAAATTTTGAATTTTGCCCGGGTGGCGGCCGAAGCCTACTCTTATCGATTTTAGACCACCAAGGGATCTTTAACGTGCGCAACTTGCACACGGGCCCACCGAGATTTTTCGCCCTTGTCCGAGAAGGCTAGGTGTAGATCTTTCCTACCAGAAGATCAGGGGTGTGGCAGAAAGACAGCTGTAAGGAGGAGCCAAGGAATAACAGTAGAAAGGCTGCAGAAAGATTCAGGAGCCCAGAGGAGGGGGCAAAGGAGTGAGGGGGTGGGGGCAGAAAGTGGAAATGAAAGCAGACAACAGAACATTGCTAGAGAGCAGGAAAGGAGGTGAAATGAGACAATTTTAGAGAAGAAAATATTTTGGTCGCTACCCGAATTCGAACCCGGGACCTTTGAATGAGAGGCCAACACCTTAACCTCTAGGCCACGAGAGCCCCATATATATATATTTCTCTCTCTCTTCTCTCTCTCTCTCTCTCTCTCTCTCTCTCTCTCTCTCTCTCTCTCTCTCTATATATATATATATATATATATATATATATATATATATATATATATATATATATATATATATATATATATATATATAACACAATTGCGTACATGTGGATGGTTGTTTTCTATAGCTGAAAAAACTACGAAATGTAGAACATGAAAAAATTACTGAAGGTAGTTCAAAGACAGAGCTAAGTTTCTATTAATTCAATAAGTGCTTGCATTCGCCTAAAAAACCCCCCAAAAAAAACAAATTAGAAAAACAGAAAACACTATCGGCCGTTTACGATTTTCCCCTTCGTCATTTCAGTGCAGTGTTCAAGACATATTTCGTTTTCCATGATATGTGAAGCATGCTGACAAAATGAGTTATTTCTCGCAGTCCATGGATGGAGATATGGGACAAAAATCGACACAGGGGTCAAATTTTTCAATCATTAACGGATGCCATTTTCTTCAAGTTTGACATTTCTTTTATTATTTCATACAAATATATTGTATAATCTCAACCGGAAAATTTGATGGATCTATGTCCATAGGACTAGTATCTGAGAAGTGACTCATTTTGTCAGCACGCCTCACATATGAAAATTGCTCTTTCGTCTGAAATAAACAAATCTTCTTTGGACGCCAGGACATTATAGTTATGAAAGTCCGTCACTTTGGTAGCCTAAAACTTCCGAACCACTCAACTTTCGAATTTGAAATAGAATAAAGGTGGCCCAGAATCATTTAAAATGTGCACAGATATTTTAAGGAGTCTGAAGTCACTGTAGTTTAATTTTCAGTTTTTCATTAGTTTCAGTTTGATCTAATCTTGGAAAAGTCCGTCTTCTAAGACGCCACAGTAAACAAATGAGGCTTCTGTTCACAAGCAGTGTGCACTGGTCCCACAATGACTTGACGATCAATTCTTTTGAGTCCTTTCATCGAACGGGTACCCAGCTAGTAATGATAACAATAATAATAATAATAATAATAATAATAATAATAATAATAATAATAATAATAATAATAATAATAATAATAATAATAATGATAATAATAATAATAATAATAATCGTAATATTAACAATATTAATAATAATAATAATAATAATAATAATAATAATAATAATAAAAATAATGATAATAATAATAATAATAATAATCG
>NW_004798460.1:149186-155979 GCF_000002075.1 Aplysia californica
ATAATAATGATAATAATAGTAATAATAAAAATAAATAGCATTTGTATAGCATAAAACCCCTCTCTACAGCCAGCTCTATGCACTTTACACTATTTTGTCACCCCAGCAGACCATAGAACACTCAGAAACATTCTCAGCTTCCCGGGTAGCATACAGTGTAAGTAGCTGATTAAGCACTTAAATACTAATAACAAACCGACCACTGTCTATTGCTGGGTACCCATTCCCATCTGGGTGAAGTGAGTAAAATTCGTGTAAAGGGCTTTTCCCAAGGACACAACATCGGGCCCCGGCCGGGATTCGAACCTTTGACCTTACGGTTAGCGAGTCTGAGAGCTTAACCATTAGGGTCACTAATAGCTTACACTACAAGCAGCCCTGATTCAGATTTTTGAAAATAATTGTGATCTCATTGATAGTGTATAATAATAATATGTGAGGCAGCGTGGTGGAATCAGGCTCTCGTCAATTTTTGGGCATATAGAGTTATTGGTATCATCTTAAAGCTTGTTCGCTGGTCTTTATTGGGATGAAAAAGCATCCATTTATCTTGACTACAAGTCGAGATATTTGCGAAAGAAGGAGATGAGGGTCACCTGTTTTCAGATAAAATTAGTGAGAAAATGCCCGTCAAAGATTAGTTATTTCCTAAGCTTAAGTTAAGAGTCCGTGGTAACTGAAAATTTACATCTTTGTGCCTTTAATCAACGCTTTTCAGAAAAATCCACACAAAAATGAGTTCTTTAAAGGGCATGAAAGATGTTGAGCCAAAAAACGAAAATTTGATAACAAATTCACAAACCTGCGGGAAAATAACAGTTTCTTCACTTTGATTATTTTGACGAGAGCCTGGTTCCACCACGCTGCCTCACATATGTTCTCCCTGTGCTACAGGGCTAAACCTAACCAAATGCTGCTCTACAGCAACAGTGAGGGCTTTAGAATAAGGAGAGTAACAAAGGAGAAGTGGGAGGATTGTACTCGTACTTTACTAAACAAAAGTCCCCCCTAAGATCTTGCTCTGATTCACTCTGAAGGTCTACATATCTGGCTAAGATCCCGCATTTCAGATCATATTTTTCGGAACAAATACCCGGGCGGGCACAGCTGATCAAACAAGAATGAAAAGCTGAGATCATTGAACCGCCCGTCGCGTCAAAGATCATCCACTCTCGTGAATGTGATCACATAAGCGTTGTAAAACTTGATGAAGCGGTACAATGTTTGTGAATGGTTGCCCTAGACGGCGCGTTTATTTTCCCCACACATCGCACTTGCATCTGAGCTCTCCATCAAACTTAGCTCTAGGAGGGACCACATCGAACTGTGAACTCTTCCATGACCATTGCGGCAATTATCTCAAATCCCGAATTTGCGAGAAAGACTGAACCTTATTTCGTGTGGTCAAAACGTAACGTTGCGTAACGACAAAAGCGGGGGAACTCAGTCAGAGATGGAAAGCTATCAATTTTGGATAGGTAAAGGGGGAGGGCCAACTGGATAAGCGTAGATCTTGAGACTCACGATAGGATAATAAGTGAAAATGGCAGGCCTCATACAAAACATATCATCGTCGAAAATCAACAATAGGATGGGCTGCAGGCAGCCATCAAATAACACTATCCTTGGAAAGTCTGTAGACTTTAAAAGGCCGGACATGTGTATCTGTATCTAACAAAGGAAAGGTAAACGACAAGGTTCGTCGTCGGTTCCATGTTTCGAAAATTTCTGTTCATAAAATTTTGATACACGTTCTCGATATAAATGCCAAGTCATTTCCGGTTCCTACGCCAGGGAACAGATCAAAGGGTGTCTATAGTTTCTTGAAGATCATCCTAATGTGATAATTCATTCCTGGAAAGAGTGGTTCCGTGATGAAGTTCATTTTTACTTGAACTGAGACGTGAACACAAGAAATGACATTCACTGGAGTTCAGAAAGACCAGACAACGTCTTAGACCGAAACCTGTACACACAGAATTGGTTGCAGTAGGACTCATTGGTCCGAAAAGGTTCATGGTTGAAGACTATGGTACACCAACAGTGGCAGCAGATCGTTATCCTAAGATTCTTGACCTGTGTTGAAGATCATTGCAGAGAATATGAGGGACCTCAGGAACGGAAACGACCGTGGTTCAAACAAGAAGGAGCACACTGTAAGCTCTAGTCATCGAGTGGAACCAGAATCACTTCAACAGACGTCACGGTAAACCTTGTACCGAGCTTCATACAATCCTAGCCTGAGCCCGTTGGACTGTCCATCTCTGAGGCAGATGACATTGTGTGTTCAGACTTTTCCCAACCATTGTGAACTGAGGCAAAACGTGGAGCACCTTGCATCAAGCACATTCTTTGACCTCCCAGGACTTCTGTAACGAATCGCGGGATTATCCTGTAACTTCGTTTAACTAAATCCACAAGTATGGTCCTCATTTTCCTAAATTATTTTACTGTGTCTTTGGCGGTTATTTAACGTAAGCATTTTTTTTTAAATTTCGTCAAAATTGGGATACGTAAGAAACTCACACAAATACATTCGCGCGAGCGTGCGAAACACACACACACACACACACACACACACACACACACACACACACACACACACTCAATATGTGAGTGCCAGTGTGTATGTAAGTGTGTGTTTATTTGTTTTTTGTTTTGTGTGTCTATTTGTGTGTGTGGTTTTTTTTTGTAATTTCGGATCGTTCTACTCTACGATTGTACTGATTTGTCTGTAACTGGTCAAGGGCACAGCTGATTAGTTTTGAGAGTCTGTCGTTGAATGCTTGCTTCAAAAGGAAATGAACCGATAAACTGATCAGTTCCATTTAATATTAGAGACATAGGCCAACTTTGTAAAAATTATCAAATTTACTGCTTTATGAACAGTGCTGTTCGAACTTTGACGCTTTTAAATTAATTAATTAATTTTGTTTTTGCGCTTTTCTCAATAATGACTTTTTTCCTTTTTTTTTGTTTTACAGGGGTGACCATGCGGTTGCATGCGTTATTCTGAGAGTATCTGAGCTACAAACTTGAAATTTGGAACAAAGGTGTTGTATAGTCTCTTTTGTGATCATAAGCAAGGATTTTTAAAAAAATGGATTACTCTTTGAAATATTCCTGATTTTTGGTCATAGTACTCGTACTTTTCGGAAGTCCCCCTGTGATATATGGATATTTTTCTTATTTTTCAAGTCAGAACAAATCCTTGCCTACGATCACAGATAATGTATTTGTGTATTTGTGTGTCAGGTTTGAGGCTTAAATTCCATTTTTTTTCTTCGGAAAACGTCTGCCACCCCAACATGGCCAAAAATCCAAGATGGCCGCTACAGAAGCCAACTTTTTCATAAAACTAAAAAAAACTTCCGTCATCATTCTTCTAATTAGATCGTAATTAACTTACATCTCTTGAAAAAACTGAAAGAAAGTCAAACCCCTAGAAAATTCCTGGTATCATGTACATCGCCCGTTAACATTATATAAAGACTATATAAGTAAATCGAAACGTAAATCGAAATGTAACTCGAAAAGTAAATCGAAACGTAAATCGAAATGTAACTCGAAAAGTAAATCGAAACGTAAATCGAAATGTAACTCGAAAAGTAAATCGAAACGTAAATCGAAATGTAACTCGAAAAGTAAATCGAAAGGTAAATCGAAAAGTAAATCAAAATAACTTAGGCCTGTTATATCATAGGCGTCAGGATACATGGTACCAAAGAATGGACGATCTGTCGTACGATAAATCGTTACGCGTGAACGGGCTAAAAATTGTTTTTAAAAAACACCAAAAAAATAGCGATCAAACGATGGATCGGAGACTCGATGGGGAAATCATCAAGCGCTGCTGATATTCTTGTGCGATCTGGGTCAAATTTGAGAGAGACGAACTGGGATGAAACACAGCTTTATTTCTGTTTTGTTTTTGTTAGTAATTTCCCGCAGCCCAGGGTTAATTAAACTCCAACCGCAAAAACGTGAACAGTTATTATCGTGGACTTATCAGCACGGAGTTGTGAATGAAAGCAAATCCTGAATTCTTGTTGTATGCAAGTTCAACCGCTACAATAATAGGGAAAGTATTTCATTAAATATTTATTCCAACCAACATTTTATTTATCTTTAGATGTGAATACACAAACACAAAGCAAAGAAGCAGAGATGTCAGTACTACATGTAACACCAGTGTGTCTAAGTCTAAACTCTTTGGTAGAACATGACAATGATTAATTTTTTATTTGACATTTAGCTGTTTTTGTCTAACGTTTCGCGGCCAGGAGCCAGTGTCATAATCGAGGTCACGATCTGATTATTGGATGGTAAAAAGTCGAGGGAAAAAATGAACACGAAGCAGTCAGGATATTATAAGGAGTTA
The DNA here is from genome assembly GCF_000002075.1 of Aplysia californica. Classification (NCBI taxonomy): domain Eukaryota; kingdom Metazoa; phylum Mollusca; class Gastropoda; order Aplysiida; family Aplysiidae; genus Aplysia; species Aplysia californica. The sequence goes on from NW_004798460.1 coordinate 153,568, forward strand.
GGTCCCCTCAGATCTGTGAGAAAGACTCGACCGGTGTAATAGTTCGCTTCAGAGGCGGCTCGTGGTTTATAGAACTGACCGACCATCATTCACATAGACTCTTTCTTCCTCCCCCCACCCCCTTCCTTCACAACACACACACACACACACACACACACACACACACACACACACACAAACACACACACACACACACAAACACATTCTCTCTCTCTCTCTCTCTCTCTCTCTCTCTCTCTCTCTCTCTCTCTCTCTCTCTCTCTCTCTCTCTCTCTCTCCTTCCTCATTTTATACCTCTACTTTCGCCATCCCCACCCCCTCCCCCACTCACACACACACACACACACACCACTATAAACATGTTAATATAAAGTGAAAGAGCTGAAATATGGTAGTGTTCAGAACATTATTATGATTAATGTAGGATGGAAGTTACTGAGTTAATAGAAACTGACTTGATCGGCATAGAAAAAGAAACACTAGTATAGTCTGTGCTAGAAAACAAACTGAAAGTGAGAAGCACAAAAAACTGCTGGACATGGCCTCCAGTACTTTTACTTTCTATACACCCACACACAATATCGACGTGTACTCGACCTGTAAATATGTAATAAGAACAGTACTGTATGATGGCAAAAAGTCAATTGATACTGTACCAATGACGCTGTCCCATGCAGATGAAGTCTACAACAATCATATACTATAAAAAGCTGGACAAAGTTAGCATACAACAGTTTTCCATCGTTATATAATCAAACGTTCTTCATCACACTTCTCAGTTCTCAGAACAGTATTGTAACAAAGTGGGGAAGTGTGCCAAATGCTAATTATAGAACTTGGTCGCTTCCGGTCCTCCAGTACTGCGTGTTGCTTTTTGTGTGCATTAATGTATTGATATACTTGTGGTGAATTTGCTGATCACTCTTTAGGAAGAGGCAATCCTGTAATTCTCTGGTCGTCTAGGCATGGTTTTTCAGGCTTTTTACATGCTCCGACGACCACAGGAGTGCCTCGGGACCGGTTGCGAACGACGATAACGATAACCTGTAAGCACACAAGTTAGTCTGCTTTGACTATGAAAGTTAATTTTTACGAAGATTATTGGCCACATTCCTTTCACTGTTTTGAAAATATGATAGCATAGACGTAGGGTAACAAACACACTAACAATGTCATCACTTAGAAGCCCCCCCCCCCCCCCCCCCCATGGGATTTTTCGGCCTACTTTTATTAAATGCTAGGGATGAAGATGACGAATTATTTCCAAATTTTTGGTCACTCTATGCGAGGAGTTGGGAATGAGGGTTGTGTCCTGCCCCCCAGGACAGCCTGGCGGGGATCTAGAGAAAGCACCAAACAAACTTAACACTAAGACTAACACGCATGTCATTTCCTACATCGGAACATCATCATCGCCAACATAAATAATCATCCTCATGCTCACTATCACAATTACCATTACCGTCACCATCGCCAACGACATCATCATCATCAGCAGCATTATCATCATCATCATCATCATCATTACCGACTCAACAATTCCCCTTTCATAGAACAATCTGCACCATTACTTTCTTTTTACGTAACCAACAAAAGCGGGCACCAAAATCAGGACACGGGAAAAAATTTTTTTTTTTTAAATTATAGAACTTGGTGTCTAGCTGGGGTGACGGTGGATAAGGGGAGGGAAGGGAGGGGGTAGGCCCATTGTTTTCGGCCCAGACTCTGACTGCCGAGAGCCTGTCGATCCTCGTTATAATTCTCCTAATATATCTTCACTAGACGATTCCTCTTTTCGACGGCTAGACTCATATGGGCCAGGTACGTTATTAATGGGGAGAAAGCGATGAATAGTCACCAAACAGGAACTATAGGAGGCTAAAACTTCAATAAACAAAAAATATTAGTGCCATGCTGACAATAAATGTTTTGATGATAGAGAAAGCCTGAATGATAAGTACTTGTATTGCTGATGAAATATTTCATGTGTCTGTACTGCTCAAGACTCAAGACAGTCTCATTACCGATTTTGTAAGCAACACGGAGGCCACCTTGGCAATCAAGGGATGCTATATTCGCTTTTAGGGCAGTCGATGGATTTGTTGTTTGTTTAGTTTTTGTAAAGTGTTTTACGGCGCATGTAACTGCATAAGGTCATATGAACGCGCGGGACACACCTAATATTTTCAGTTGGTAGGAAATTTTGAATTTTGCCCGGGTGGCGGCCGAAGCCTACTCTTATCGATTTTAGACCACTAAGGGATCTTTAACGTGCGGAATTTGCACACGAGCCCTCCGAGATTTTTCGCCCTTGTCCAAGAAGGTTAGGTGTAGATCTTTCCTACCTGAAGATCAGGGTGTGGCAGAAAGACAGCAGTAAGAAGGAGCCAAGGAGTAGCAGTAGAAAGGCTG
>NW_004798460.1:156079-157570 GCF_000002075.1 Aplysia californica
AGAAAGAGTCAGGAGCCCAGAGGAGGGGGCAAAGGAGGTGAGGGGGTGGGGGCAGAAAGTGGAAATGAAAGCAGACAACAGAACATTGCTAGAGAGCTGGAAAGAAGGTGAAAGGATACAATATTTAGAGAAGAAAATTTTTCGGTCGCTACCCGGATTGGAACTGGGACCTTTTGAATGAGAGGCCAACACCTTAACCTCTAGGCCACGAGAGCCCCCTGTCGATGGATTTGCCCAGCGGACTGACGTCATCGCTGTACCCGCCGTGTTCGTTTGTCCTGGTACGAAGTTCCGCGACGTGACGGCTTGACGGGAGACGATTTAAAGTTACGAGCCGGTGCGATAAACAAAGGTGAAGGAATGAGGCTCTGTTGCAACAAAACAGCAGTGAATCCCACTTGTCTATTTGAACGCCTTCAAATCGGCAAGGTGCTTTTTGAAAATTAATACATGTTTATTCGGATTTACTTCTCCCTCCGAGACCTAACATAGACAACACACTCTATGGAACATTGCAGCAACTGTAGCAGACCTGCACTTATCACTACATGGCATTGGACAGAAGGGCGAGAGCCCAGCTGTTGCTGGATCGATAACAACAACAACAACAACATTCGGATTTACTTAAAACTGAATGAAAATCATCATCAGCAATAAATCTCTTGGCAACAGTCCAGCTGAGAAAAATTTGGCCGGCACCCCAGTTAACAAACCGCCCCTGGTTAGCTTACATAATCAGTGCTTGTGACTGCTTATAACTGTGGACGAAAAGAGGTGAACAGGGTATATGTGGCAATGAAACAGCTTTAGGTGCTGTATACATGTTCCCTTCAACTCTTTTGGTAGACTCTTCCAGCCTCACTGTAAGCTTCCTTAATCAAAGCTTTCGACTGCTTATGGAGTGGCCCGATATGGGTGAACAGGCTATTTCTGTGGCAATGAAACCGAAACCGTTTTAAATGTTAGGGATACAGTTCATTGGTGTTTTTGAACTTCTTTTTATATAATTTAATTGATGAGGTTTACGTCTATATGTGAATTTGACTGCGACACTGTTTCAAAATTAGAGGGGGAAGCAGTGATTATTTGATTATAAATACGCTTCGCAAATGAAAACGTTGATTAAAGGCACAAAAAGTGTAAATTTTCAGTTTCCAAGGACTCTCAGGCTACGGAAGTTACCTACCTTTGTCAACCATTTTCTCACTTATTTTACCTGTGAAACCAGGCGACCCTCACCTCCTTCAGTCGCAAATATTTCTACTTCTAATCAACATAGATGAATATATTTTTTCAGCCAAAGCAAGGCAAATAAACAGGCTGTAAGATGGTACCGATAACCTCATACGTCCAAAAATTGACGAGTGCCTGACTTCACCACGATGCCTCACAATTGTTAAAGAATTGGACGATAAACTGAAACTTCTAAACAAATCACACAGTGTGATACTAATGATAATGATGATAATAATAATAATAATAATAATAATA
>NW_004798460.1:161381-162681 GCF_000002075.1 Aplysia californica
GGTGTTTAAACGAGGTTAGCTTTCTTTGTTCGGTTCCTTGGTTGTTAATAGGGTTTTTAACGTTTGATTTAGATCTACTCCAGTATAATAATTATCATATCTATATATTGTTCAGAGAAAGAGAGAGAGAGAGAGAGAGAGAGAGAGAGAGAGAGAGAGAGAGAGAGAGAGAGAGAGAGAGAGAGGGGAGGAGGGAGAGAGATATCAGGACAAGCAGGAGTCATTCAACTTTGTCCAAAGTGGGTGACAGAGCTCTGAGACAATGTTGGTCTAGGGAGCAGGGAGACAGAGATAGAGAGAGACAAAGAGAGAGAGACAGAAAGGGAGAGACAGAGAGAGAGAGAGGGAGGGAGGGAGAGAGAGAGCGAGAGAGAGAGATAGAGAGAGAGGGAGGGAGAGAGAAAGAGAGAGAGAGAGACAGACAGACAGAGAGAGAGAGACAGAGAGTGAGAGATACAGAGAGAGAGAGGAGGGAGAGAGATATCAGGACAAGCAGGAGTCATTCAACTTTGTCAAAGTGGGCAACAGAGCTCTGAGACAATTCTGGCCTGGGAAACAACTGTGTCATGACGTGGTGGAATCAGGCGCTCGTCAATTTATGGTCATGTCGAGGAACTGGTATCGTCGGAAAGCTGATTTATTTGCCTCGCTTTTAATGAAATTAATATCCATCTATCTTGAAAGAAGTAATTGTGATTGAAGGAAGTGACATCGCTAGGTTTCAGTGGCGAAAATAGCGAGACAATGGCAGTCAAAGTTTTGTAACTTCAATTGCTAAACAGTCTTTGAAAACAGAAAAATGACAAAAGTTGTGCCTTTAATCAATGTTTTTCAGTAAAATTCATACGGAAATGTGCTTTTAAAAGTGCGTAAAAAAGTTTGAGCCCAAATATTAAAATTCGATACAAATATCCAAACTTTAAAAAAATGCTTGTTTCTCCTATTTTTGTATTTTGATGAGCGCCTGATTTGACCACGCTGCCTCACAATGACTTTCCTTCCTATACACTGCTGGGTCACAGCTGGGATTGTTCTCACCAAACCGACATAGGCAAGACAAAGGAGGTACATTAGCTGGAAGTCACAGTAGAGACACAAGTAGTTTGTACTATGTATGTATGTATGTATGTATGTATGTATGTATGTATGTATGTATGTATGTATGTATGAATGTATGTATGTATGTATGTATGTATGTATGTATGTATGTATGTACGTATGTATGTATGTATGTATGTATGTATGTATGTATGTATGTATGTATGTATGTATGTATGTATGTATGTATGTATGTATGTAT
>NW_004798461.1:0-1223 GCF_000002075.1 Aplysia californica
TTGAAGCGCAGATTCTGTCGCAGTGCTTGCATGTTAGTGTCGTAGATTGAAGCTCTGTATTTCCGCTGTTTTCTTTTCGTCGTTGGAGCTTCTCAGCCTGGTTGTTTCTAAAGCTGTTCTCTAGCATTTTAATTCTTTCCTTTATCATTTTCCTCCATGTTTTCCTGTCTTCAGCTATTTCTTTCCAGATGCTAATATCTACTCCAAGCTTAGATAAGCTGTTTTTGCAGGTGTCTTTGTACCTCAAATTTGGTCTTCCTCTTGGTCTCTTTCCCGGGGCAAGTTCTCCATAGAATAGTTGCTTCGGAATCCGGTCGTCGTCCATGTAAATAAACCACAAAGAAATACAAGGGAACACGACATTATGATTTTACGGCATTTCAGCAAATTATTATCATTAAAGGGAAATCACTGTAAATAGATTAGACATGATGAAGGTGAATGGGAGCAAAGGGAGACAACTAAAGATAACAGGTCCTAAATATAGACAAACTTCAGAGAGGACAGCTGGGACAAGAAAGAACAGATGAGAAGGACGCGAGGGGGGAGGGGAGGAAGAGAAAAAGAAGGAAGAAAGAAGAAAGAGAAGGAAAGGCGACGTATAAGAAAAGGAAGAAGGTGTGGAGGAAGAGGAGGAGAAGGAGGAAGAGGAGGAGAAGGAGGAAGAGGAGGAGAAGGAGGAAGAGGGCATTGAGAAACGACCGAGAACTACCAGGAAAGGATGGAGAAGGGTTGCCTGTAATACTGAACGTTTTGATTCTAGTTTTAGTCAGTGTTTTACAGCACTTTCACCACAAACAGGTCCTAATATAAATGCCGAACATTAGAAATGTTACTAGTAAATAACACACAAAAAAGAACGAGATAGGATAAAGACGACAGATGTTTGATATGGCAGAAGGAGCAACCACACAACAGCATCCGCCAACCACCCACTTAGTAATTCTTTTATGGCATTGGTAACGCAAAAGGCCATATAAGTGCCGAAGATTAGAGGTGTTACTAGAGAGTGACATAAACACGATGAAAAAAATTAGGTAAAATCAGGACGTTGGGCGTGATAGGAAATAGGAAAGAAGAAACAAACCACAGCTGAGCATCCGCCAACCTCCCACTTAGTACGTGTTTTGTGGCATTTGCAAGACAAACAGGTAATAGAATATAGGGGCAGAAGATTAGAGGTGTTACTGGAGAATATAATACCATCCCCCCTCCTCCCAACC
>NW_004798461.1:5570-6786 GCF_000002075.1 Aplysia californica
GGGGGGGAGGGGAGTGCGGGTGTTAGACACACTCAAATATAGAGAGGCTGATGTTTTACCCCTCATTTTGGCGTGAAGACACGGCACATGGCATGCACGTTTCGCAGTAAAGTTCTTTCTCAGATTGGGGCAAGGACTGGCTTCACACACAGGTCATAATGTACGTGGTTATAGATTGGGGTAAAGACTGGCTTCACACAGGACATCATATTTGTGGTCATACACTGGGAAGAGAGCCTGTGGTGTAGCTAGCAGCTCAGGAGATTCGCTGTCGCACGCCGGAGACCGGAGTTCGATTTCCGAGGGGATAGAAAGGATTTTATCGAGCATCTCCTTCTTTCTTTTGGGATGTTGTATCCCTCTCTGACAGGGTTGAAAGCCCGCCTCCTATATTATGATCTAAATTGTGTTGATTTGGGGGGGGGGGGGAGAAAGACAAGGGCAATAAAAGAGGAACAAACAAAACAAAACAAAACAAAACAAATCAAATCAAAATAAAACCTGGAATCTGACGGCTCAAAACCCAAAACCGCAGCCCAAGCGTTGTAAATGATTATCGAGAATTATTTAAGCACTGAATAAGTTTCGCTTTAAAATAAATCAAACATTTTAAATCATTATAGAACCATAACAGCCCCATCCAACCGATGGATTGTGGGATGGAACCAATACCAACTTTTTTAAAAAGCAAACTAAAATTGACAATGTTCTCCTTAATTTGTTTTTTTTAAAATTTGTTTTGGCCTAGGGTTTTTTTCCCCTTGTTGCGCGTGTGACCGCTCGGAGAGCAACCCCCTCCCCCCCCCCCTTGAAACAACCAGCGTAACGAAGCACGCGCGTGCTCACACACACCGCCAAAATAACCATCTTGTTCCATTACCCCAAAAGACAGCCAAATTACTGTAACTACTACTGCCAACATTTGACGATAGTTTGGCGGGTGTTCCCGCCTAATTGTTGGTGGGTCGTGACGGTTTACCGACAAATATTAATTAGCCGCTCCACAGAACTTCTCAGCAAAGACACCAGCCAGCTCGCTGTGTTTGAGATTTCTTTGTGGCCGTCCTCTTTTTCGTGTTCCCTTTTCTAGACAACTCGCTCTAAATTGGACGGCACTCTTATGGCTATTTTTGGGCCATTATTTTCTTTTTTCCCCTCCTGCCCACGCGTGCTGTGTTTGTTCCTCTGTTCTTCCACTTTTTCCTCCCCCCCCCCC
>NW_004798461.1:7655-9053 GCF_000002075.1 Aplysia californica
GGGTTCGAATCCCGTCAGGGACCCGACGTTGTGTCCTTGGGAAAGGCACTTTACACGAATTTTCCTCACTTCGCCCAGGTGGGAATGGGTATCCGGCCATAGACAGCGAAAGATCTTGTCAGTTTGTTAGTGTTTGAGCGCTTAATCAGCTGCTCGCACTGTATGCTTCCCGGGAAGCTGAGAATGTTTCGGAGTGTTCTACGGTCTGCTCGGGTAATAATATAGAGTAAAGCGCATAGAGCCTGCTGTTGAGCGGGGATGTGCGCTATACAAATACTATTTATTATTATTATTATTATTATTATTATTATTATTATTATTATTATTATTATCATACCCACAGATACAAACCCTCATAATAAGCCAGTGACTCAAAGAATATTGCGTAGCCCGCGTATAACAACGCTGTATCCCACAAAAACAAAATTTTACAGAATGGAAAACATAATTTTGTCCATTCATCTAACAATGTTTGTTAAAAATTAAAGTCTGAATGTTGCACCGGCGACGTTTATCGAGACACGTGTCTAAAAATTTGTCACAAAATCCGTAACGTTACATTTAATAGAAAAAAGCAACAACAAAAAAGTTATAGGTGAATTTTTTTTACAAGATATAAGTATGAAACGCTAAAAGGAATGTTAAATATCAATAGAAAAATCGACAAATTTGACCCCAGTGTCGATTTTTTGCCAATATCTCCATTTGTGGATTGTGAGAAGTAACTCATTTCGTCTACTACATAAGTAAATATGTCCGCGGCCTTGTTTAAATGTGTATGACCGATGCACATTTTTTCGTGCTCAAAAAGAAACTGAAAATGGAAGTTTTCATGACAGAAAGGACGAGAAATATATTATGTATACAATGAAATGAAATAAAAGTCTTGATAACTGGTTAACTGAAGCGGCCTACTGCTTAAACGTATACTAAGAGAATTTCAAGTGGGTACCATGTCGAAAACCTGCCCAACCTAAGAAATACTCGATACCGAAAATACAAGCGCAATTTTCCAAATTTTTTTGGGAAAACTCCTTTGAACTTTTTGACAATACAATTAAAAACCTGCCCAATTTTCAACTGCCCATGCGTGATATCGCAACCAGGTCTCGGCGGGAGATCTGACGTCCTAGGACCTGGCTACGCACGACGCTTGGAAAGTTCCACTCTGCTGATCTAGCGGGGTTTTCTTTTCTTTCTTTCTTAATTAAGTGAATTTTAGGCTTTGTTTAGGTAACTTGGTCTTCCTTTAACAAACAAACAAACAAACAAACAAAAACAAAAAAAAGAAAAGATTTTAGGCTTTGTTTAGGTAACTTGGTCTTCCTTTAACAAACAAACAAACAAACAAACAAAAAAAGATTTTAGGCTTTGTTTAGGTAACTTGGTCTTCCTTTA
>NW_004798461.1:10946-13290 GCF_000002075.1 Aplysia californica
CTGTCTGTCTGTCTGTCTGTCTGTCTGTCTGTCTGTCTGTCTGTCTGTCTGTCTGCTTGTCTGTCTGTTTGTCTGTTTGTCTGTCTGTCTGTCTGTCAGTCTGTCAGTCTGTCCGACTTTTCGAGAAGCGCTAACTAACAGCTAATGTTTCTTTGTTCTTCTCTTGACTCAAACTCAAAGCCACAAGAAGACAAGAGGAAAGAAAGGAATACATAGATTGAAAGAAACTTTTTTAAATATTTCAATTGAGATAATACCCTCTCTGGTCAGCTGTTTGCAGAACTGACCCACATATTTCAGCGTCCGTGACTTCCTTTGTGTTCGTTTTCTCCTCGCTCAGTAAACGGAGAAGTTTCTGGAACTGGCTGTGAAAATGGTATGGGTTTAACGCCCCTATCAACACTATTTGGAACTGGCAGTTCAAATAATGACTCAAAGATCTCGTCAAAGTAGAAATCTGGCAAACAATCATTATTATATTATAAAGGCACCGCTGATTTCAAGATTTCCTATAAATATTATTTTTCCCTCAGATAGAAACTGGTGGCGTCGGTGGCCTAGTGGTTAGGTTACTGGACTCGTAATCGTGAGGTTGCGGGGAACTCTGTGCCCCCACTTTCCAAAGAGGAAATTTACTCATTAATACGATCCGTACTCTTTGCATAGCAATCTGTCAAAATGATTTTTTGAGAAATACTGAAAGTTTCAAAGAGATCTTCGCACTAGAAATATTCTAAGACGTGAAAAATACCACTCCGTGGATATAAAATGACCCCAGGGCATACGGATAGGGTTAACTTTATTTTTCAATGAAATGATCTTTGAATTTTCTATATGGTTTTTGGCTTTACAAAAGCGACCCACGCATGTTAAGTGTTTGATGGACGTTGACAGTGCCGTGTGTGGTTTTGGAGATAGTAATGCCAAGGTGCTTGGGTTTGTTGATTTCTCTAATGGTTTGTGATAACGAGTGCTGGTAGTAGATTCCGGGGACAATCGTGGCACTTTTGACTTGGGAATATCAATTACAAGGCCAACGTTTTCTGCAGATCGTGTCGGTGCGTGTGTGTGTGTGTGTGTTTATGTGTGAGAGTGTGCGTCAAAAACATATAATTACATCGGATTCCCAAATGTCGTTCTCGTAATATTACTTTTAATCTGATGTCGTAATGAGTAATGACACAGAGAAAAGACATCGAGACAGGCATTAGAAGGAAAAATGATACTTAAACACACACACAACTCTTTGTTGCTCTTTTTTTTCTCTCTTTCAATATCTCTCTTTCGTTGAATTTTCTTCCTTTTCTTTCTGTCTCACCCACTGTCTATTTGCCTGCTTGCCTGTCTGTCTGTCCGTCTGTCTGTCTGTCTGTCTGTCTGTCTGTCTGTCTGTCTGTCTGTCTGTCTGTCTGTCTTTTTGAGAAGAGCTAACTAACAGCTAATGTGTCGTAGTTCAAATTCCGGCTACTGGACTCGTAATCGTGAGGTTGCGGATTCGCTGGTTCAAACCGCGGGCCCGACGTTGTGTCCTTGGGAAAGGCACTTTACACGAATTTTCCTCTCTTCACCCATGTGGGAATGGGTACCCGGTCATAAACTGCGAAAGATCTTGTACTGTATGTTAGTGTTTTAGCGCCAATAAATAGCTGTTTGCACTGTATGCTTCCCAGGTGCTTGAGGTTGATTCAGAATGCTCTCAGGTCTGCTGGGGTAAGAGTATAGATTTTGAAGCGCACAGAGCTTGCCGTTGAGGGAGGATTTGCGCTATACAAATGCTTTCTATTATTAATACATCGATTTTTAATTGCACTTCTTGCTATGGGGTATTTGGTAGGCAAATGCCATCAGCAAAATCGAAACTTCCCTACTGTGTATCATTTTCCCTTCTAAAGCCTGTTTCGATGTCTTTGCACTGTGTTATTAAGACATCAGATTTAGAGTAATATTACGTGACGGCATTTGGTAATCAGATGTTAGAATATGTCCTTAACACACATTTTCACACACAAACACACACATACACTCATTCACAAACACACATTCACACACACCTTCCTTTTCTCACTCACGTACACACGCAGTCAAATAATATACTAAAGAACAACAGAATTCACTTTACACAGTGTCTCATTCGTAATTTTATTCAACAATAAGATTCTTCTTCTACGTAAGAAGAATGGAATATCTACAGACAAATTATTTTCTTTTCTTCCGTCTAAGTAACAAAATCACTCCATGCCTTCCATTCTCTCATTACAATTATTCGTCTCTGAACTCTAAGGAATTATCGGGGAAATCCGCAAACATGCACTATTCGAATATTTCATTAAGAAAAAAAAATACA
>NW_004798461.1:16315-17629 GCF_000002075.1 Aplysia californica
CTTCTTCTTCTTCTTCTTCTTCTTCTTCTTCTTCTTCTTCTTCTTCTTCTTCTTCTTCTTCTTCTTCTTCTTCTTCTTCTTCTTCTTCTTCATTCATTCATTCCTTTGCTCGGGTGCTCTTAAAAAGCCCCGTTTCCCCGACCTTTCCACGTTACCCATTAATTTGTTTAGGTTCCCTGTGTAGGTTGCTCTGGGCCTAACCCTGTCTCGTTTGCCTTCAATTTTTCCAGTGGAAGCTGCGAAAAATAAACTCATTAAATGACGATCTTCACACCCTAAAAAGTGCACTTTTCCAGTCCAACCTTCCTGCGGACGTTCGCAGCATTCTCTCATTTTATAATTTTAGCGACCTGGAAAAACTTGCTGAAGCTGCTGATCGTATCAGTGTGAATCACCCTCTGTTATCGTAGAGGAAGTGCAGCTAATACACGTCTCCTATCAACCTACGGCAACCACCTTCATATCTGCCACAGTAAAATCAAAGCTAGGCTCGCGCTCCCCACGTCGCTCAGGAACAAGTTCAAACACCATCGTTTTCCTCAGGGTGTTTCTTCCACTTGAGATTTGGCCCTAATGCGCCTAACTACCAACCTGGTTGCAACTTTTCATCTCTGCTTTCCAAGACGTCGGGAAACATGAAGACCAGTCACTAGGCGTGGCAGCGGCTGGTTTTTAAAACTCAAACACGCTTGCCATTGAGGACCACAAATGTGGCAAATCTGACTTTGTGGATACAGGAGCAGAGGTACCGGTATATCCCGCTTCTGATCATGATGGAAAAAAATAAACAATCTTCCACCTCACTTACAGCAGCTAACGGTACATCCATCCACACATTGGGTAAGTGCAACATTTCACTGACCATGGACGCCAAGAGACGTTATAACAACGACTTTTACATTGCTGGCGTCACCTGACCCATCCAAGATGCAGATTTTTTTTACAGCTCATAATCTTGCCATATATCTTCGTGGCAAACCCTGATGGTCTTTAGACAGCACCCTAATTCTCCTCAAAGAAAACAAAGCTGCACTGACGCTTGCAGGTTTAGGAATCCCTCATCAAAACGAGTCTAGATTATTCCATGGGTTTCCTGAGCTACTCATTCCCTGGTAGTTCAACTTCCCTGTGAACAAGCACGGAGTTGAGCATCACATTGTCACAAATGGCGTCTGTGGCCTAGTGGCTAGACCCTCGGACTCGCAACCGTAGTGTCGTGGGTTCGAATCCCGTCAAGGGCCCGACGTTGTGTCCTTGGGAAAGGCACTTTACACGAATTTTCCTCACTTCACCCAGGTGGGAATGGGTACCCGG
>NW_004798461.1:18112-19163 GCF_000002075.1 Aplysia californica
CAAACGTACGATGAACATATTCCCGTCCTTGATGGAGGCTTTGGAGATGATGGTGATGTCGCCCATTTTTGACTCCTGCACGTAGTGGTCCCCCTTGAAGGTGACTTCGACCTGTACAATAAGAGAGGGAGATGTCCTTTTAGAAAGTCGGCAACAGCAGAACCAAACAATAATATAAAAACAGCAGCAGTAACAGCTGCAACTACAGCAACTACAGCAACAAAAATAGAATAACAGCAACAGGAACAACACCAGAGAGGGGAAGGAGAGCGGTTGGGGACAGGGAAGTAGGAAAGAGATGCTTCGTAGATTTAAAGTGATATAGAACAAGCCAAACGTTTAAACAGCCTTACATCACATATTTTATACTTAACTCATACAGGTATCGATCGACTTCTTGACTTTTCTTCAAACATTGAACCCCCCCCCCCCCCCCAAAAAAAAAAAATGGGAAAAAAGAAAAGGAAAAGAAAAGGAAAAAAAAGGAAAAGAAAAATCTTTTGAATTAAATGATGAGCGTTTGCTCAATAGTCAGCCCACAACACTGTGTACTATTTATAGAACGAGCTGACTCCTGGGATAACTTTTGGATGCTCTTTAGATCAAGTTGACCTATTTCCTCCAGTTAAAACAGTTAGAGAATTACTTTGCCGTTATGGAAGTCCGACCACCTTATCCCCCCCCCCCACACACACATCCATCCAGACTGCCCTCCCCCCTCCCTCCTCTCTCCTCCTTCCCTCCTTCCCTCCTCCTTCCCTCCTCCTTCCCTCCTTCCCTCCTCCTTCCCTTATTCCTTCCTCCTTCCCTCATTCCCTCCTCTTTCCCTCATTCCCTCCTCCTGCTCTCCCGAACCACGGTTGACACCCACATACCTCGACTTTCTCCCCTCTCAGCTCATCTATGACCCACCCACTGACTGCGACCTTCACGTCTCCCCTTCCAGACTGCCCTTGACCCCCCTACACTGACGTCGACCTTCTCCCCTCCTTCCTTCCCCTGAACATCCCCCCCCCTACTTCACACACACCACCACACTCAACACCCCCCC
>NW_004798461.1:20881-25818 GCF_000002075.1 Aplysia californica
TAGATAGAGAGATGGATAAATAGATAGAGAGATGGATAAATAGATAGTGAGATGGATAAATAGATAGAGAGATGGATAAATAGATAGAGAGATGGATAAATAGATAGAGAGATGGATAAATAGATAGTGAGATGGAACACAGGTTATGATAATATAGAGGCAGTAACATGATCGTCACATTGGGAGGTGATTGCAGAATGGGAGATGGAAAAATTTACTTAGTTTTAGTTTAGTAGGGTTTTTTCGGCGCATGCAACTGCATAAGGTCATATGAGCGCCAGAAGCTTAGAGGTGTTACAAGAGAGTAACAAACATAAAAAAGATGAAGGGGAGATAAGGACGATAGATGTTTGATAGGAAAGAAAAAGCAAACCACACCAGAGCACCCGCCAACCACCCACAAAAAATATACAATGGAGTATTATAATCGTGCAAATGTTGGAAAGAAGACCATATGAGAAGAAAATACACTTAACCATGGGAGATGGAAAATAGACCACACAGTGGGAGAAGGACAATAGACCATGGCGAAAGAAAATATACCATAGCGTGGGAGATGGAAAATAGACCATAACTGTAGGAGATCAAAAATAGACAGTGTGAGGTGGAAAATAGACACAATAATGAGAGTTTGAAAACATAGACTACGTTGTTTTACTTGTTCATACACAGCGCAATTTAAACATAGACTATATTATACAGGGAGATGAAAACATAGACCCTGGGGTGGGAGACATAGAAAATATACCATACCGAAGAAGTTGGAAAAAATAGACAATATTATAGTTACTTGAAGGTACAGTTGGAGGTGTTAAATAGTGGGAGATTGAGAGATGGAAAGATAGACTGAACAGTGGGAGACGGCAAAAAATACCATATTTATGTTTTCCACGGGCTGCCCCCCCCTCCCCCAGACCCTCCCCTATCTTTCTCCTTTTTCTACAGCCACCCCCACCCCCAACCTCCCCCCCAACCACAGTCACGTGACTTGACTCACTCTGTCTGAGCATGGGGTCGTTGTCCCCGCCCAGGGTAGAGGCGTTGTATTTCCACACACCCATGAGAGCTTCCATCTTGGTGACTGTTGTTGGTTGTGAGGGGCTCGAGGAGAGAGAGAGAAGGACGAGAACTGGGGAAATACAGAGGTCTTCGTTATTATCGTCGTCGTTATAATTGTCGCCATCGTCGCCGTTGTCATCATCTTCGAAGTGTAGTAAAACTTTTACTAAAAGTTAACTGAAGGCAGAATGGCTCAAAAAAACGAAACAAAAAATAAAATAAAGAAAACAAAGTCAGTATACTGCTCTAAAGGAAATACCATCAACTCAATAGTCGTCATTTCATGGGTAAAGAAAAAAAACCCCTCGGATCAAACCCAGAGAAGTCAAAACTTCAGACAAGTTCCAGATAAATAAAAACTTCGGAACAGTTCCAGATAAATAAAAACTTCGGAACAGTTCCAGATAAATAAAAACTTCGGAACAGTAAAAACTTCCGAAGAGTCCCAAATATATAAAAATTTCGGAACAGTCCCAGATAAGTAAAATCTTCGGAACAGTTCCAGATAAGTAAAATCTTCGGAACAGTTCCAGGTAAGTCAAAACTTCGGAACGGTTCCAGATAAGTCAAAACTTCGAAACAGTTCCAGATAAGTTAAAACTTCGGAACAGTTCCAGATAAGTCAAAACTTCGGAACAGTTCCAGATAAGTCAAAACTTCGGAACAGTTCCAGAGAAGTAAAAACTTCGGAACAGTTTCAGATAAGTAAAAAATTCAGACAAGTTCAAGAGAAGTAAAACCTTCAGACAAGTTCCAGATGAGTAGAAACATCGTGACCGTCCCAGATAAATAAAAACTTCGGAACAGTAAAAACTTCGGAACAGTCCCAAATAAATAAAAACTTCGGAACAGTTCCAGATAAGTCAAAACTTCGGAACAGTTCCAGATAAGTCAAATCTTCGGAACATTCCCAGATATATAAAACCTTCCAGAAGAGCTTCCAAGTAACCTCACACCACCTGATGTATACACAAGGACTTTGGACAAGTAAGAACCAATATCATCGTCCAACTGTTCAAATGTACAGATCCCAGAAAGCAAAATTGTGCAGAAGAGACCAACACCTCCATCCACCCCCTCCCCCACAAAAAACCACACACACAAAAAAACAAAACCCCAAAACAAAAAAAAAACAAAAAAGAACAAAACAACAACAACAACAAAATAAAATAAAACAAAACAAAACAAAACAAAACAAAGGGGAGAAGCGTGTTTCGTTCTTGTCTCATTTGTTCCTTCATCATGAATCTTTTCTTGCGTTTTCAACATTTAGAATTTGATTTTAGACAAACTATGTCCTGAGTACATGCACCTGAAACCACCGATAATGAACATACAATTTACTACTTTTTCAAAATTTTGGACGTGGGTGGTTGGCGGGTGCTCCGGTGTGGTTTGCTTCTTCTTTCCTATGAAACATATATCATCCTTATCTCCCCTTCTTCTTTTTATGTTTGTTACTCTCTTGTAACACCTCTAATCTTCTGGCGCTCATATGACTTTATGCAGTTACGAGCGCCGTAAAACCACTACAAAAACTAAACTAAAATAAACTGGGTTCTATACATCTGAACAGAGGGTCAACAATATGTTTCTTTTAGTTCGTTAAATTTAAGTAAGAATTTTACTGCACTTGCAACACACTTAGGTCATAATGTAAGTGTAGAAGATTAGAAGTGTTACACGAGGGTTTTCAGCACAAAAAAGGAAGAGAGATAAGGACGATCGATGTTTAATAGGAGAGCAGGGGTAAACCTTCAGCCACGAACTCTTCATGCTCGAGAAAATATATCTCACTCAATTATAGTCACGCAGTTTTATTTAGTCGTTTTAATATACTTTATAAAATCTCGGTAATAATTAGTTTCACTGGCCATAGCAGAACCCACGAATCGAATCATCTTATTCCTTCTAAATTCTCGTTCTCTTTAAGAAATGAAAATTCTATTCTTCTTTGTAGCTACATTGGTCCTCGTCAGCAATTGGCACAGTCGTTCTTCTTGTTCTTGTTCTTGTTCTTGTTCTGGTTCTTGTTCTTGTTCTTGTTCTTGTTCTTGTTCTTGTTCTTGTTCTTGTTCTTCTTCTTCTTCTTCTTCTTCTTCTAATTAAATTTTCTTTTCAAGACCAACAAAACAAGACTATAAAAAAGGAATAATCACACAGTCGAGAAAAAATAAAGTTCCTGGTGCGCTGAAACGATGTCCGACGAGCTTTCAACCACAGAAACCGCCGGCAAACTATTCAAATAGTAAGCTCAGAGAGCAGAATATTACAGGAGAAAAACATGTTTTTATTCTTTTAATATTTGAAACGACGATATGTATTTTTACTCGCTTTTTATCAATATTTATTCGAATTAGAATTTCTACAAAATACTTATTGAATACGTCACCAATACCACAGATTTTGAAACTGCAATTTTAATAATTTATTGTGTTTTGACTCTCACAATTTGTAGACCTTTTCCCTGTTTTGCAGCAGCAAGTTTATTTGAAAATTTGTATAGATAAGCTTATTAGAACTATTTTTACCATTAAAGATAAGATTTACGCTACAAATTTGTAATTCCATCCATATGTTCAGTAAAGAAGCGTGCTCGAATGACCTAATGCAGTTGCGAGTGCCTTGAAACGCTTTTATCAAATAAATAAATAAATAAACATCTGAAAGGAATGCAGATTTGATATTTTGAGGATACAGTTATAATACAGATAGGCAGACAGTTTTGATGGATGAAGAAAACAAGAAACTACTCGTACAAGAACGCGGCGTCTGTAGTGAGTGAAAAATTCGTGGAGCAACTTATTGTCAAATATCTCCTGAACTGTAAAACATAGGTTCTCCAATTTTTGCACAATTACTTGTATCAATTTGCCTTAACAGATCAACATTTTTGTAAACACCTGCTAACTGTATTCTGGGAAATTCCTTGATAAATACTAATTTAAAAAATCTAAGTGGGTGGTTTCTACAGATTTTTAAATGCTTACAGCTGGAGCAATATTGCTATTAATAGCAAGTCCGTCATTTTTTTCTAATCGGGACATTATACTTATTGAACGCATGTTTTGAGAACGATTAGTGCAAATGATGCGTTCACTATAAATTCAGTTTCTTGTAACAAGTTTTGCACTAAAAATTGCCTTTGATGAGCTGTGACGTAAGCCATATTATGCGTAATCAAAATGTGTGAGAGAAGCGGGAAGAGCTGTGAACAATACCATTTTACGTGTGAGAGAGATTTCAAGTATTTTATGAAGAAGAAAAGTTTTTTAATCTAGCCCCTTTTGTTCTGGAAAAAATATGATTTAGTTAAGACAAATTCATACAGACTGCTGTGCTAAGTATGGATGACATTGATTCACCTGGTAAAGAGATTTTTGAGGATAAGTTGTGCCACGAATTTTTGACCGCACTATTGTCAGTAGGTGTACCCAGTTCTGAGAGTTAACGTTTTGAGTTTAGTACTTTTGAACTTATTAAAAAATGGCTGAAGATATATTCCACTTAATGTGATATTGATTATTTCCCGACCAGAAGAAATCGTTCTAACGTTGTCTTTACCTGCAGTGCCGCGTGTATCCGGAGTGGACGTGCAGCTCACCAGACCTGACCCGGTATATATAGCGTGAGATCGCGACCTGGTCTCGGCGGGAGATTTGACGTCCTAGGGCCTGGCTGATAGGATGCACGACGCCTGGAAAGTTCCAGTTACTGATCTATGAGCTTTTCTTCTTTTTTTAATTTGGAGTTCCGTTGTTTTTTTTTCTTTATTATCTAAGTAGATAATAGGCCTTGTTTATGTAACCTAGTCTTCCTTTAAATAGAAATTGTAAAATTAAAGTAGACTTTAGACTTTGCGTGCATGACCTCTAAAA
>NW_004798461.1:28625-31585 GCF_000002075.1 Aplysia californica
TGTGTGTGTGTGTGGTTGTGTGTGTGTGTGAGTGTGTGTGTGCATGTGTGTGTGTGTATGTGTGTGTGTATGTGTGTATGTGTGTGTGTGTATGTGTGTGTGTATGTGTGTGTGTGTGTGTGTGTGGTTGTGTGTGTGTGTGTGCGTGTGAGCTTTCATGTGATATAAAATCACCAAACGAGTTCATCTGGCTGAAAAATTCAAGGATGCTGTTTGTTATGGGAGGGAAACTGGTTTTACATTGCTTTTGACTCAAAAGTGGTTAGCAGGTACCTGGATGGATTTGTTGGTTTCTCTAATGGTTCGTCACAAAAAGTACTGGGAAAAGTTTCAGGAGACAAGCATGGCACTTCTGGTTCGGGAAAATCAATTACAAGGACAACACTTTCAGCTGATCGTGTCAATATACTCGTACATCGATTTTCAATTGCACTCCATGCATGTGGTATTTGGTAGGCAAATGCTATCAGCAAAATCGAAATTTCTCTACTGTGTATCATTTTTCCATCTGATGCCGGTTTCGATGTCTTTGCTCTGTCTTTTTACGACATCAGATTTAAAGTAATACTAGCTGGGCCCCCGTTCAATGAACGGATTGAGGCTGAAGCGTGTTGATTGTTCCGTTGCCAGTTGCAAGAAAAGGAATTTGACAAAGGAGTTCAGAAAAAGCGATGATGGGCATCAAACGAACGGATCACAGTCGAATTTAGCACCAATTTAAAAAAGAAAACATGAAGCTAGATCTTTATTGGTCGCAAACTTAAAATAGGTCTCAGTATTGCGCGACAATGCGCGATAGTATCAAACAGAAGTACGACTTGAAATAAACAAACCTGGCGGATTTGTCTAAAATTCCTGAGACAGAAGCGTCAGCCTACAAAAGCGATCGGCGAAATAAAGAAATTTAGCTTTTGGCAGCAAAACTGTCTCAAAACTGAAAAAACACGAAGAGCGTCATGATCTGGAGAATATTTTAAAGAATCTTTTGGCGAAAACTGCATGTCGATCGATGCAGCCATTGAAAAGCCTTTTGAATAGCAAAATTCGGCAACCACAAATAGATAATAGATTCCGTGAACGACATTTGGGAATCATATGTACTGATATGTCCTTAACACACACTTTCTCTCGCAAGCACACACACACACACACACACACACACACACACACACACACACACACACACGCATGCATGCACACATACACACACACGCACGCATTCTCACACATACACACACACATGCACGCATTCTCACACATACACATATGTGCCTTCCTATTTTCCCACGCAGATACATAAAAACCAACACATTCAGACAAATAAACAAAAGCACATCAGAATTGACTACCCCGTCATGGGAACTGCTGCTTTTTCTTTCCTCGTCTTTTTAAACTATGTCAACACATTCCAGGGTGGATTTCAGGAGACTAAACCACTGTCGTCATCTTTGTCTTTGTAGATCTCCAACAGGCGTACGACAGTGTGGAGAAAACGCCTACTCCTAAGAATGATGGACCTTGAGATACATGGCAAACTATATACATGGATCACGTTCTTCCTGTTGGACCGAAACATTGAAACCAAGGTAAACAATGCCCACTCGTCGAGAGAGTACTCGAGGAAGGCCTACTCCAAGGTTCCTGTCTGAGTTGCACTTTGTTCCTGATCTTCTTTAATGATGTGACGAACGTGGGGCGATTAGAAAAGATTCTTTACGCTGATGATCTTGCTCTCTGCCAGACACATCACAGCACGATAGTAGGAGCAGGGAAATTAAATGAAGACCCCAACAGGCTCTACACACAATTACTGTCCGAAACGAAAGCTTAAAATAAACTGCACGAAAATAATATACACCATCTTTACGAAGAACCATAAAGCAGCCAAAGAAAATCTCCAACTAAAGATACAGGAAATGAAAATCTCTCCAAAGTAGAACAACCAACATACCTAGGAGTCAACCTTGACAAAAGTCTCTCAATGAAAAGCCAAGTGCAGAACATAAAGAACAAGGCAACATAAAAAAGACTTCAACTTTTAAAGAAACTCGCGATCTGTTCATGGGGATCAGACACACAAACTGTATACTTGGGTTATGTCCGATCTTCCCATGAATACAGCTATAGCCCTCACTATGTGCAGTGCATCTACTTGCAATACGCTTGACAAGGTCCAAAAACGATGCTCTTCGTTTTATAAACGGAGGCATGAGATCTACACCTACCGCATCATGTGAAATCCTTTCAAATGTTGAACCCCTGGGAATCCGCAGAGATAGAGCAGTTTTGGAGCTACATGAAAGAACTAAAAGAATGTGCCCCAACCACCCAAACAGGAAATTAGTAGAAACATGGAAACCAAAGAAACGAATTCAACAAAAGTCAATCATGCATCTCATCACAGAACTAAAGGAGAAACACCATTTACCACAAAACAGAAAAGAAACCAAAAGAGTCAACCAAAACATCCATCCCCACCTTTCTTTAAAAAAGCCAATCTTTACAACATCTCTCAGAGACAATAGCACAAAATCTTAAGACCCAGTGACGCTGACGCTTGCATCACATCAAACAATCGACAGCTATTCAGATGACTGGATACACGTCTACACGAACGGCTCAGCATTCAAAGGCACAACCAAAGCCGGATATGAAATACTAATACAGTACCCAGATGTAAGTTCCAGTGAGATATCCTCAGCCTGTGGAGAGAAATGCAGCAACTACGATGCAGAAATGATGGCAATTGAAACAGCACTGTACCATCTCCGCACAGTTCTTGACACTCATGCTGGAAAAGCACACAGTATTGTGATTTTCACGGACTCACTATCAATCTTGTAAGCGATAGAAAATGACCATCATCTAAACCAAGATTTGACACATATACTGTTTGGCTCCCATCATCTGAAAACATTCTGTGGCATCAACCTCGTAATGCAGTAGGTCCCCGGACACTC
>NW_004798461.1:31685-32065 GCF_000002075.1 Aplysia californica
CATATGACCACAACAAAAAGGAATGACAACATCAATCACATACAGAGAAAGAAACAGACCACGATCTTCCGCCTACATACAGAACATAAATATACAGCTCAACTTCCACCTGAACAGAATATACCCAGGATTTCCCCCAAAGTGTCCCTTGTGTGACTATACATATGAGACTGTGGGTCATCACCTGTTCCACTACACAGCCCTAAATGACATCAGAGCAACGCTTCTCCCTCCGAGACCTAACATTGACAACACACTCTACAGAACATTACAGCAACTGCAGCAACCGTATACAGGGCATTTTCGTTAAAACGAGAGGCTCTTATTATGTCCCGCAGTGACCAGTCATTACTGGCAAAAATCAGGACCGGTCATTTCTC
>NW_004798461.1:35439-36830 GCF_000002075.1 Aplysia californica
CATAGAGCCTGCTGTTGAGCGGGGATTTGCGCTATACAAATGCTATCTATCTATTATTTATTATTTATTATTACTATTTATAGAACGAACTGACTCTTGAGGTAATTATTATATTGATGACCCACAGATTAAGTAGACCTATTTCTTCCAGTTAAACGGCTAGAGTGTTACACCATCGTATGGAAACCCAACTATCTCATCCTTCCCCCTACACACATCCTGCCCTCCCCCCTCCCCCTCCTTTCTTCCTCCTCCTCTCCCGAAAAACACTTTACACCTTGGAGTAACTATAATTATATGTGAGGTAGCGAGGTGGAATCAGGCTCTCGTCAATTTTTGGGCATGTAGAGTTATTGGTATCATCGTAAAGCTTGTTCACTTGTCTTTATCTGGATGAAAAAATATCCATTTATCTTGAATACAAGTCGAGATATTTGAGAATGAAGGAGGTTGGGGTCACCTGTTTTCAGAGGTAAAATTAGTGAGAAAATGGCCGCCAGAGATTAGTTATTTCCTAAGGTTTAGAGTCCGCGGTAACTGAAAATTTACTCTTTTTATTTGCCTTTAATCAACATTTTTCAGAAAAATCCACACAGAAATGAGTTCTTTAAAGGGCATGAAAGATGTTGAGCGTAAAAAAAAATATAATTTGATAAGAATTTACAAACCTGCTTAAAAAGGCAAGTTTCTTCAGTTTGATTATTTTGACGAGAGCCTGATTCCACCACGCTGCCTCACATATATAGTTACTCCAAGCTTTAATAATAATAATAATAAATAGCATTTGTATAGCGCATATCCCCGCTCAACAGCAGGCTCTATGCGCTTTACACTATATTAGGCTTTACACACCCACACACACACATACCTCGACTTCCAGGGCTCTCGTGGCCTAAAGGTTAAAGTGTTCGCCTCTCAACCAAAGGTCCCGGGCCCCAATCCGGGAAGCGACGGAAACATGTTCTTCTTTCAAATTGTCTCCTTTCACATCCTTTCCTGATCTCTAATAACGATCTGTTGTCTCCTTTCACCTCCTTTCCTGATCTCTAATAACGATCTGTTGTCTGCTTTCACATCCTTTCCCGCTCTCTAATAACGATCTGTTGTCTCCTTTCACATCCTTTCCCGCTCTCTAATAACGATCTGTTGTCTCCTTTCACATCCTTTCCTGATCTCTAATAACGATCTGTTGTCTCCTTTCACATCCTTTCCTGCTCTCTAATAACGATCTGTTGTCTCCTTTCACATCCTTTCCTGCTCTCTAATAACGATCTGTTGTCTCCTTTCACCTCCTTTCCTGCTCTCTAATAACGATCTGTTGTCTCCTTTCACCTCCTTTCCTGCTCTCTAATAACGATCTGTTGTCTCCTTTCACATCCTTTCCTGCTCTC
>NW_004798461.1:38269-39873 GCF_000002075.1 Aplysia californica
CTCACCCACTGACCTCGATCTTCTGGCCTCCAGGTCCGTCCAACACCTGTTTCTCCCCGACCACCATGGTCTGCACCACCTCAGGTTTCCCCGCCGCCCGGATAGACAAGATCATTTTGTTACCGTCCTTCTTCATCTCCACCTCGCCTCCCTTCTGGTAGTCCTCCTCTGTCACACCCGGGATCACGGCTGGGACCGGCGCGGTGGGAGTTGGAAAAATAGACCATTAGGTGAGAAATAAACCATTACGTGAGAGATGGAAAAATACTGTAGATACAGATACAGTGAGAGAATGGAAAAAAGCCCTTTTGGGTGAGAAATTGGCCATTATGAGAGAGGTGAAAAATAGACCATTAGGTGAGAGAGGGAAAATAGACCATTAGGTGAACGATGAAAAATAGACCATTTGGTGAGAGATGTAAAATAGACCAATATGTGACAAATGGAAAATAGACCATTAGGTGATAGATAGAAAATAGACCATTAGGTGCGAGATGGGAAACAGACCATTAGGTGAGAGGTGGGAAAAATAAACCATTATGTGAGAGATGAAAAATAGACCATTAGGTGAGAAATAGACCATTATATGAGAAACAAACCATTATACAAGAGATGAAAAATACTGTAGATACAGATAAAGTGGGAGAATGGAAAACAGACCTTTGGGGAGAGAAATAGGCCTTTATGTGAGAGGTGGAAAATAGACCTTTTATTTAGAGTTTGGAAATTGACGATTATGTGAGAGGTGGAAAAATAGTACAGATACACTATGAGAATAGAAAATAGACCTTTAAGTGAGAAATAGACCATTGTATGAGAAATAGACCATCATATGAGAGATAAAAAATGCATCGTAAATGGGGAGGTAAAAATAGACCAATGTGTGAGAGCTGGAATATAGATTGGGAGATGGAAAATAGACTATAATAATATACATGCAGTAACTTGATCGTCAGAGTGGTATATGATTGCATAATGGGAGATAGAAAAATAGACCTTGGAGTATTTTAAGCATACAAATATTGGAATCACTATCGTCATTTTTCCTCCACTTCTTTTGTATGTTTGTCAGTCTCTTGTGAATTGCTATTTCTGGGGTGACTCGATAGTCGAATCAGACTTATGCAGTTGAGGCTAGAGAGGTGAACAGAGTAAGCATGATTCCAAGTTTGGACTTATCTGTTGACATCCACCCCTTGCCTCTCATATGATCTAATGCAGTTGCGAGCGCTGTAAAACCTTACTAAAACTAGAATATTGAAAAGAAGACTATTCTGTGGGAGAAGGAAAATCCACCTTAGCGTGAGAGATGGGGAAAAGACCATATAGTTGGAGTTGAAAAAATTAGACTATGTAGTTACTTGATCATAGTGCGCGATTTAAACAAAGATTATATTACACAGGGAGATGAACACATAGACCATGCAGCTGGAGACGTAGAAAATAGACCATACCAAAGAAGTTGGAAAAATAGACAATGTTATAGTTACTTGAAGGTACAGTACGAGGTGTTAAATAGTGGGAGATTGGGACATGGAAAGATAGACGGAACAATGGGAGATGGCAAAATAGACTATTTGTTTTCCATGGGCTTCCCCTCCCCT
>NW_004798461.1:41787-44076 GCF_000002075.1 Aplysia californica
AAGATGATACCATATGCGTAAAAAATGACGAACGCCTGATTCCACCGCGTCCTGACACCTATGGGTGACGATATATTCCACATAATGTGATAACAATCATTTAACGACCAGAAGAAATAGTTCTAACGTTGATTTTACCTGCAGTGCCGCGTGTATCCGGAGTGGACGTGCAGCTCACCAGACCTGACCCGGTATATATAGCGTGAGATCGCCACCTGGTCTCGGCGGGAGATTTGACGTCCTAGGGCCTGGCTGGGAGGATGCACGGCGCCTGAAAAGATCCACTTTCTTATCTATGAGCTTTTCTTTCTTTTTTTTGGTTATCTTTTTCAATTTGGAGTTCTGTTTTTTTTTCTTCTCTTTTTTATCTTTATTAATCAAGTGGAACATAGGTCATGTTTACCGAACTTCGTCTTCCTTTCAAGAAGTATGACTCACTTTTGGCGCCCTCCAACCACCCACACAGAAAGACAGAAAGAACAGAGGGAAAGAAAAGAAGTAAGACCTTCCAGTGGCACCCTCCAACCACCCACACAGAAAGACATAAAGAACAGAGGGAAAGAAAAGAAGACCTTCCAGTGGCGCCCTCCAACCACCCACGGGTGGTGGGCAGGGGATCATCTCTGGCGTTCTAGTTAATCTTCTTCAGTTTGGTAGGAGTTTTAGAGCGCTTGCAACAACTTCAGGTCATCATATTGTTATGTGAGTTCCTATTTGTAATCTTCGGCTTTGTACGAGTATGAAGGCGCCAGCAGTCGTATTATACAAGGTCATAGTAAATTCTTGTTTTGTCATCTTTAACAACGTAAAGTCCCAATACGTGAGTTCTAGTTCATCAAAGACACAGGAGACAATGGAGGCTGATCTCGTGACGTCATGCTTGATGTGGGTCAACAACTGACACGCCAACGGCGTCTGTGGTGTAGCGGTCAGGCGCTTCGCTGTCGCACGCAGGAGACCCGAGTTCGATTCCTTTTATCGAGTATCTCGGTCATTCGTTTGGGATGATGTATCCCTCTCATCTCGAGTTGACCCTGACTGACAAGGTCGGAAGCCCGCCTCCTAAAGGACATAAATTGTGACCATGGGGACATAAACACACATCCCTCCCCTCCCCCCCCCCACCTTCAAACCCCCTCCCCTCTACACTATTTTAAAAGATATCAGTGAGCCTGAACAGCGCACATTTTCTCACAAGTTCTCACCTCTTGAAGCGTATATGTGTCACGACGCGGTAGAATCAGGCTCTCGTAATTTTTTGTTTCATATTACGGAGTAATTGATATCATCTTAAAGTTTGATCATTTGTCTTGATTTAGATGAAAGAATTTCCCATCTATCTTCAATAGAGGTCAAAATATTTCGGATTGAAGGAGGTAGGGGTCATCTGGTTTCAGGGGTAAACCTAGCAAGAAAATGGCAGCCAAAGTTTAATCAACGTTTTTTCTATAAAATCCTCACAGAAATGAGTTCTTTAAATAGACATAGAGAGGGTGAGTCATAAAAAAATAGAAAAAAGTCCCAAACAGCCGTAAAAATGTCGATTTCTTGTATTTCAATATTTTGACCAGAGCCTGATTTCACCGCGCTGTCTCACATATTTCCCTCACAGGGTACCTTCTACCCGAAGTCCAGAGGAACATTTCTATCGTAATCTCCCCCATCGTCTCTAAAAATATTCTTCAAGTACACGTTATGATTTGCATTCTAAAACTTCGAACAAAAGCAGCATTTACATTTTTTTTCAAATGTCCGCAAAAAAATCTCCGACGCAATCAAAATTGGCTTAGCCTGATGGGTCAAGGGCTCCAGTATTATCTGGGTCAGAAGGGAGTGAGGGCTAAAAATAGCCATGTGCTCTTTTAGATATAGGTGCTTTTTTGTCACCATCAACACAATTTACATCATTTAGGAGGCGGGCTTCCGACCCTGCATGAAAGGGACAACCCGGGAGGAGAGAGATACAACATCCCAGCAGAAAGACGGAGATACTCAATAAAAATTCTGCACCATCGAGAATGGAACCTGAATCCCCTGTTTGTCACAGATCACCCAATGCTAGATCATGGACTCCGCCGCCTGACTCCTAAATAATCTAAATTGTATCGAAGGGGGCGTTAAAAAAAGCCGTACTTTTGAAAACACGTTTTAACACACCACATCAAGGCCTTACTAATCCCTGGCAGTCATTGTGGCTGGGAAGTGTAGCATACTACAGGAAGGAAACTGTGGTAGAGTAAATACAGATAGGATCAGAAGAGACACACAGAGTGTGTGTAGAGGAGGGGG
>NW_004798461.1:44387-45687 GCF_000002075.1 Aplysia californica
TGTGTGTGTGTGTGTGTGTGTGTATGTGTGTGTGTGTGTGTGTGCGTGTGTGTGTGTGCTTGCTTGTGTGTATTCATGTGACTGGATATCATCAAACGGGTTTATCAGTCTAAAGAATTCAAGGATGCTGTTTGTTAAGGGAAGAAAACAGGTTTTACATTGCTTTTGACTTTAAAGTGGTTTAAGGGTGCTCTGGTTTAGCTTTTCCTTCATATCAACCAAACACCCCTCGTCCTTATCTCTCATCCTTTTCTTTGCATGCCACTCTCCAGTAATACCTCAAATCTTAGGCACGTATAAATTTGACCTATTGGTGTTGCAAGTGACGTGAAACTCTTACTCAAATTAAAACGTTCCCCTTTTTTGGCGGGTTTTTTTTTTGCCCGAGTCCCTATTTGGTCCTTGAGGAGCGGGACCCAACCCTCATTCCCAACTCTTCGCGTAGACAGGGGGGCGACTCCAGTGGCTAAGTGAGTAGTGAATTTAGTGGAGGTGGGCACGCTCCGGATAAATATCCGGATAATCGGATAATCGTCAATAAAACATTTTCCGAATTCAGACTCTAAACTCTTTCCCCTTACCAGTTTGGCGAAGTGGGAGGACCCATTTGCTGAAGTTATGCTAACCCGTTTGTCAAAGTGGTTCTAACCTATTTGTCGAATCGGTTCATGACATATCATTTACCGAAAACGTGCACTTACAATTATTATCCGGACTTTGTTAAAGCGACTCATTGCCCAGCCCTAGAGTTTCGTCTCAAGTAATGTCAAGCAAATGTCGGTGACACGGGGTTCAGATGGGTTGTCATTGAGGGTGTGTCCTTGAGCAAGACACGACAACCCTAGCTCAAAATACAGGGCGCTGCACAGTGGCGACCGACAGTGGCATGGTTGTAAACTGTTCTGTATTTGTGTAATATTGTGTACTTATGTATGATGTATTTGAGCATGTATGTAGGTGTGAACGTATTTATAATTATGTATGCATGTATGTAGGCATGTACGTATTTATAATTATGCATTTATGTATGTATGCATGTACGTATTTATAATTATGTATGTATGTATGTATGTACGTATTCATATTCATGTTTTATGTAAGTACGTATTTATAATTATGTATTTATGTATGTATGTATGTATGTACGTATTTATAATTATGTATTTATGTATGTAGGTGTGTAAGTACGTATTTATAACTATGTATTTATGTATGTATGTATGTATGTATGTACGTATTTATAATTATGTATGTATGTATGTATGTATGTATGTATGTATGTATGTATGTATGTATGTAT
>NW_004798461.1:46117-47260 GCF_000002075.1 Aplysia californica
TCAAGGAAACCCTAAGAAAACATAACATCACAACTGAAAGAGCTGCGGAGCTGGCCTACCATAGAAAACTGCATCTTTCCTCGACGCTTAACAGCAAAAGAGGATGAAAAAGTAAAAGTAAGTTAAGTAAGTAATGCCACTGTGTGAGACGTCCATCTGGCTAAGACGCCTTACTTTTCTACTCGACAACGAGCTGATGCCAAAATTTACAAGTTAGCCGCATCTGAGTGACGACAAACTTAGCTTGTGTTGCCCTACTCCCTACTTCTGTTCTATCAGAATTTCAAATCAGTAAGAAGAATGTGTCTGGAAAGTAAACTTTGAAATAGTTCTCATAGCCAACACACGTTTTCTCTTTGGGTTTTTTTTTTGGTTAGTGTTTTACGGCGCTTGCAACTGCAAAAGGCCATATGAGGGCGCGGGACACATTAAACATTTTAAGTTGGAAAAAAAAAATTCGAATTTTGCCCGAATGGCTGTCGAAGCCTACTTTGATCGATTTTAGACCACCAAGAGATTTTTAACGTGCGCAACTTGCACCTTGGACCTCCGTGATTTTTTGCCCTTGTCCGAGAAGACTAGGTGTAGACCTTTCCTACCAGAAGATCAGGGGTGTGACTGAAAGACTGCATTAGGAGGAGCCAAGGAGTAGCAGTAGAAATGCTGCATAAAGAGTCAGGAGCCCAGAAGAGAAGGTAAAGGAGGTGAGGGGGTGGGGGCAGAAAGTGGAGACGAAAGTAGACGACAGAACATAGCTAGAGAGCAGGAAAGGAGGTGAAAGTAGACCATTTTAGAAAAAGACAATTTTTCCCCCGAAACCCGGATTCGGCAAGACAGAGTGAAGTGGAGGTCCATGATCGCCCACGCCAGTCGGCAAAGTACCGGAAGACCCGGATTCGACCCCGTGACCTTTGAATGAGAGGCGAACACCTTAACCTCTAGGCCACGAGAGCCCCCCGCCAACACAGTCGTGTCAATGAAAAATACAAATATCTTCACAGTTCTTGAATGTGTGCTCACAAGTTATCTCTGTTGACTGTTTTCTCACGGACCCTGAGGCACTTCTGTGATCTTCGAAACATATTTTTTTTAAATCCCGAGAAATTGAAACAAACAAAACAAAACAAAAGAGACCCCCCCCCC
>NW_004798461.1:47748-49744 GCF_000002075.1 Aplysia californica
TACCACCACTACCACCACCACCACCACCACCACCACCACCACCACCAGCGACAACAACAAAAAAATGTCCCCGTCAACCAAAGAATTATTTCAAAGACGACTCTTCCTATATAGTATCTATTATCTATTTGTGGTGGCCGAATTTTGCTATTCAAAAGGCTGCATCGATGAACATGCAGTTTTCAACAAAAGATTCTTTAAAATATTCTCCAGATCATGACGCCCTTCGTTTTTTCAGTTTTGAGACAGTTTTGCTGCAAAAAGCAAAATTTCTTTATTTCGCCGATCGCTTTTGTAGGCCGACGCTTCTGTCTCTGCAATTTTAGCAAATCCGGTGCGGAAGTGATATTTTGCGATGCGCATTTAGTTTTGAGAGTATAGATCTAGATCTAGACCTTCTAATTTTTTGCATCTCTCAAGATGTATTGCTCCATTCCAGTAGAGTGTAAATATAGTAGGCCAATGACTTTCAGTTGAAGTTAATGCCCCGATCATTCCTTTCATCGAAAGGGGACCCAGCTAGTTATATATAACGACAGCATCAAAGTGTTAAAAAGCGTAACATGTTTTTATCAGAGGGGGTTAAATCAACACGATGGCAAAACTAAACAAGGTATACAGAAGGGAGGACTTTAAGGTTCAAATGTGTCAACCACACGACATAGATCTAGATACCACGTTAAGTATAAATAAATATCTAGGGGAAACTTGGCTTTGATAAACTCATTGAAGTGGCGCATTCTGGTTATTTGACAACACTTGAAGCCGCACATTCTGGTTATTTAACAACACTTGATCATGTGCATTTTGGTTATTTGACAACACGTGATGACGGCCATTCCGGTTATTTAACGACACTTGATGACGTGCATTCTGGTTATTTGACAACTCTTGATGACGTGCATTCTGATTATTTGACAACTCTTGATGACGAACATTCTGGTTATTTGACAACACTTGATGACGTACATTCTGGTTATTTGACAACTCTTGATGACGAACATTCTGGTTATTTGACAACACTTGATGACGTACATTCTGGTTATTTGACAACTCTTGATGACGAACATTCTGGTTATTTGACAACACTTGATGACGTACATTCTGGTTATTTGACAACACTCGATGACATGCATTTTTGTTAACTAAAATCGGTAATGTCTGTCGAGATCGGCACTTGATGAAAATGATCGACACGCCTTAGATAATTTTGGAGCCGGGTTACATAACCACCACAACCACCACCACAACCATCATCATCATCATCATCATCATCATCATCATCATCATCATCATCATCATCATATATTATTATCGTCCCCGTTTAATAAAAAACAACGACACCTGCGTTCTATTAAACTAGAACTTCCCCCGTCTTGTCAATCTCTCAAGTGTGTTGAACAAACAATCGACATACAGACAGACAACACGACAAAAGAATTATCTTCTCCACACGCGATGTGTTCACAGACATCTTATATAAATTAAATAAACAACCTTTGTTACCCTAAAATTACAAAGTAGAATCTACTGCCTGCTCAGTCAGTACCCAGTTTTGATCAATTTGACGTGAACATTTTTGAGTTTCACAGCATGTCGAGCTTTTTCGAAAACAATTCTCTGAGAATTGTGATAATTACTTTTAATAGCCGTCCGATTTTGATAGAGCATCAGATAGAACATTTTGCTTCTAACCTCATGACTTTAGTTACTCAGGGGGCTCTCGTGGCCTAGAGGTTAATAATAATAATAATAATAGATATCATTTTTATAGCGCATATCCTCGCTCAACAGCAGGCTCTATGCGCTTTACACTATATTATTACCCCAGCAGACCATAGAACACTCCGAAACATTCTCAGCTTCCCGGGAAGCATACAGGTTAAGGTGTTGGCCTCTCATCAAAGGTCGTCATCGTGTTCGAATCCGGGTAGCGACCGAAACATTTTCTTCTCTAAAATTGTCTCCTTTCACCTCCTTTCCTGCTCTCTAGCAA
>NW_004798461.1:50868-51918 GCF_000002075.1 Aplysia californica
AGAGAGAGAGAGAGAGAGAGAGAGAGAAAGAGAGGGAGAGAGAAAGAGAGAGAGATTTTATAGAGTGGAGCTGTTAAAACATTTACGGCAATAGTTATGTTGTCGTTTACATATTTTTGTTACGAGGTAGGTTTCTGACTCTGCTTGTCTGAGCCATCCTGGGCTGAGAAGGATACAGTATCCTACCAAAATCCTTTTTCCCTCCCTTGCCCATTTATATGAGATTGACGCCATCTGATTAGTAGAAAAAAGTGCATATGATTGTGTCCAATAGTGTATTACATGCATACTTAGTATATCAATTAACTGTAATAGCGAATAGAGATTCCAGGATTATAGATGTAAGTCATTGATCTGAGAGAGGTGATGATTTTAGAATTAATAGTGGTGATGAGTGATGATGAGGGATTGCGTTTAAGTAATGTTAGCGTTAGTCCTATGTTCTTCAGCTCCAATGAGTCACGAGGGACGTTGGTACCCTCTATCCCGTTCCCTACTGGAACCATCTTTACGGTCACCATGAAGTTCCGAAATGGTGGGCTCAGTCTCTGCTAAGGTGACATCGTTAGTGTTAGCCTATTCTATCGAGCCAGAATCCAGAATGACCGAAATACTGGATGTGGATCAACATTATTTTTGTTTTTTTTGGGATTTGTTTGTTTGTTTTGTTTTGTTTTTTACTTTGGTTTTTAGAACAACCAAGCAAATAAATGAGTAGTGAACCATATACTTCGATATCTGAGATCCAGCACTCTTTGATAATGTTTGTTGTCTTTTATTCTTTTCTCCCCCTTTTCTCTCCCCCTCTCTACCTTTCTCTTTATCTTTCCTTTATACCTTCCTCTCCTCTGCTCTCCTCTTCTTTTTGTCTCTTCTTTTTAAAAATTTTTACTCTTTCCTTCTCCACTCTCCTGTTTGCCTCTATCTCCTTTCTTGCCTCTCTTTTTCTCCACGCCTCTCTTTGTTCACTCTTTCTCTCCTCTCCCCCTTTCCACTCTTCTCTTTATCCCTACATTCTTTCCTTCCTCTACACACACACACACACACACA
>NW_004798461.1:52133-55266 GCF_000002075.1 Aplysia californica
ACACACACACACACACACACACACACACACATACACAAGTACATACAGACACACATAATAATCACACTTATAATCAAGGTAACCATAACGAGGAAATCGACAATATTGATTCAAGAGATCGATGGCATCTTGTGATTGATCACACATTTATTTAACATTCCTGTAAACAAGTAAAAACCTTCTTTCCTCCTTTCCACACCACGGCCAATGCTATGATTTTATACCTCCACTCTTCTTTCGTTCTTTCACTCCAAGTGTTCACCTAAACAGAATTACACATTCTTAAATGTCGGATAATGGGAATAGTTAAAAGGTAATTTTCTGAACAGAATTTTATTTTTAAGAATAAGATAATGACACAGGACACAGAGAGAGGGAAATGAATGGATTCCGTTAACGACGTTCCAGAGGCGGGGATTCGAACTCTGTTCCCTTTGTGGGGCGTTAACGGATGAGTCTAGCAGTCACTGTCTTGCCACCACTGGAGGTTTCCTGAAATAAAAAAATACCCCCAAAAATATTAAAGTGAGTGTTGGAGATTGTTGTTCTTCTAGAGCTGTTTTTTTTTTTTGGGGGGGGGGGTTTGGTTTTTTTTTTACTGTAGGTGGTTTTACGTCCCCATCAACACAATTTACAATTTAGATCATCAAGGAGGCGAGCATAAAACCCCTCCTGTCAGGGCCAAATCGATGTGAAAGATGGTGCATCGTCACAGCAGAAAGACCGGGAAATTATCATAGCTCTTTGTAGTAGTAGTATAGGGTTTTACGGCGCTCGCAACTGCTAAGGTCATATGAGCGCGCCATAGCTCTTTGGACTGTTTTAAGTGAACGTGAATATGATTTCTTTTAGTTGATTAAACATAATTATTTAAAAAATAGAGTCGAAAAAAGAAAACGCAAGTAAAACACAACAACAAACAGTTTTTTCGTGTGTGTGTGTGGGGGGGGGGGGGGGGTGGTAAATGTTTTACGGCGCACGCAACTGCACAAGGTCATAAGAGCGTGCGGGACACACCAAAAATTTTTAATTGTTAGGGAATTTTGAAGTAGGCGAAGCGTACTGTTATCGATTTTGAACCACCAAGGGATCTTAAGCGTGCGCAACTTGCACACGGGGCGTCTGAGATTTTTCGCTCTTGTCCGAGAAGGCTAGGTGTAGATTTTTCCTTACAGAAGATCAAGGGAGTGGCTGAAAGACAGCAGTAAGACGGAGCCAAGGAGTAGCAGAAGTAAAACTGCAGAAAGTGTCAGGAGCCCAGAGGAGGGGGCAAAGGAGGTGAGGGGGTGGGGGAAGAAAATGGAGACGAAAGCAGACGACAGAACATTGCAAGGAAAAAGAAAAAAAGGTGAAAGGAGATAATTTTAGAGAAGAAAACTTTTCCGTCGCTACCCAGATTCGAACTCGGGACTTTTGAATGAGAGGTCAACACGTTAACTTCTAGGCCACGAGAGCCCCCAACAAACAGACAAATACATTAACACACAACAAACAATCAGACGAACACACTAACAAACAACAAACAAACAAACAAAACAGTCCGTCCACAATCACCCCACCCCCTGCTCCTTGACGTGACCAGTCACGAACTTTTAGAGTAGTTTTAGTAAGCGCTTTACGGCACTTTCAACACAATAAGGTCATACAAGTGCCTCAGACTAGAGGTTTTACTGGAGAGTAACAGACAAAGAAAAGAAGAGAAGAGAGATAAGGAAGATAGAAGTTTGATCGAAAAGAAGGCGCAAACCCCACGAGAGCACCCACCAACCACCCTCAATTAGAGATAAGAACGATAGATGTTGGATGAAGAAAAAACCTCGGAGGCACCCACATCAGAACAGCCGCCAACCACCCACGTGGAGAGATAAGAACGATAGATGTTGGATCCAAAAAAAAGACTGCGCCCGCCAACCACCCACAAGGAAAGACAAGAACGATAGATGTTAGATCGAAAAAAGACGCAAACCACACCAGAGCAGCCGCCAACCGCCCCCTCACGTACATTGATCATGTCTCCGTTCCGGAGGTACCTAACGGTGCGCACAGTGACGTCACCGATGTGGCTGGTGGACACGAAGC
This sequence comes from Aplysia californica, assembly GCF_000002075.1. Classification (NCBI taxonomy): domain Eukaryota; kingdom Metazoa; phylum Mollusca; class Gastropoda; order Aplysiida; family Aplysiidae; genus Aplysia; species Aplysia californica. Next base: position 54,213 of record NW_004798461.1, read on the forward strand.
GGTCAGTCTCCCAGTTGCCCACAGTCTGGGGAGCAGAGGGAAGCTCATGTAAGATAAATAAATAAATAAATAAGTAAATAAATAAACAAATACAGAAATAGATAAATAAATTTAAAAAAGTAAATAAATGGATTAATCAATCTACCGATCGATCAATCGATCGATCAATCAATCAATCAATCAATCAATCATTCATTCAATCAATAAAGATAAAAAAGTAAATAAATAAATGCATAAATAAACACATAAACACATAAACACGCAATATATAGATAGATAGATAGAGAGACGGAGAGGGAGAGAGAGAGAGAGAGAGAGAGAGAGAGAGAGAGAGAGAGAGAGAGAGAGAGAGAGAGAGATGGGTAGATTTAAATAAAAGAATAAAACAGAATGTACGTTGTAATATTTCAAATTTGCCTGTCATGTTACACTGTAACCGAAGTTGGCACTCTAAGATGATGATGATGATATTGATGATGATGATGATATTGATGATGATGAGGAGGAGGGGGAGAAGGAGGAGGACGAGGAAGTGGGGGCTTAGGAAGAAGAGTAGGATGAGAAAGTAGAAGAGGAGGAGGAGAAGGAGGAAGAGGAGGAGAAGGAGGAGGAGGATGAACAGGAGGTGGAGGAGGAAGAGGAGAAGGAGGGGGATGATGATGATGATGATGATGATGATGATGATGATGATGATGATGATGATGATGATGATGATGATGATGATGATGAAAATGTTGATGATAACGATGATAACAACAATGCTAACTGTACGGACTAAACCCATCGAAACTGACCTCGACCTTGACCCCTCCAGGCCCGTCCCTGACATCCTTCTCCCCCAGAACCAGGACATCCACGATCTCCACGCGGCCTGGCGGGCGTGTGATGATGGTCAGTGTCTTGCCCTCGGCCGTCATCTCTATCTCCCCGCCCTGCTGGAGGTCTTCCGGGGTCACTCCGGGGAGGATGACTGATGGATAGACATATGGGTGGATGGATGGATGGATGGATGGATGGATGGATGGATACAAAGTGTGTGTGTGTGTGTGTGTGT
>NW_004798461.1:56032-59287 GCF_000002075.1 Aplysia californica
GGGGGGAGTGTGGGGGGTTTGTTGGGAAGTGAAAAATGAGGGAGATGGGGAGTGGAGGAGTGAGAGGAGTGTGGGTGAGAGTGAGGGAGAGTGGGGGAGATGAGGATGATGAAGTGAGGGGAGTGAGGGAGTAAGGGGAATGAGGGATTGGAATGGCTGACCGGGGGGAGCAGTGGGGGATGGGGGTTACAGTTCCAAAGGGAAAGTTATATATCTTTCCCCAGTACTGTGGAGATGAGGAGAAAATCTGCTGTCGTTGACTTATCGATGAACCTATGCACATATCCAGCAGTAGTTTGATAGATAGATAGATAGATAGATAGACAGATAGATAGATAGATAGATAGATAGATAGATAGATAGATAGATAGATATATAGATAGATAGATAGATAGATAAATAAATAGATAACGGAGTGCCCACTGTCAGACATGACTAGGTGACTGACCTGCGTTGAGCATGGGGTCGGCGTCCCCACTGATTGTTGAGGAGTTGAACCTCCACACACCCATGAAGGCTTCCATTTTGACGGTGGTAGGTAGATGAGTTGGTGGTGGGTGAGGTAAGGAAGGCTGAGGAAGATACAAACGTCATCACCATCGTTACCATTGTCATATTATTTATCAGATGAATGTTTGTGTGCCATGTGATGATGGCCAATGGCCTTAAACACTGAATAAACTTACTTACTTACTTTGTCATTGTGGTCGTCTTCATCATCCAAACCAGTATCATCATTATCCAGTTCGATTTCCGAAAGGGGATAAAATTATCGAGTATCTAAGTCTTTCTGCTGGGATGTTGTATTCCTCTCAACCCGCTTTCAAAATGAACTAAATTGTGTAAATGAGGGCGTGAAAAAAATTTCTTAATTGACAAAAAACCCCACGACAACAAACCAATTGCCACCCAAATGGGCAGTTGGCGGGTGCTCCGGTGTTGTTTGTTTTTCCATCTGACCTATAAAACATACGTCTTCAGTATCTCTCCTTCTTTTCTGCTTATGTATTTAAACCTCTTTGTCGTTTTTTAAGCTCCTGCAAAGTTTTGTTTTAACTTTTAGAAAATACAACATCCCAACAGAACACAACAAGGATACTCAATAAATATGTCTTCTCACTAGGGAGTTGAACTAAGGTCTCCTACGTGCAGCAGCGAAGTGCCTGACTTTTACACCACAGCAGACGTCAGCAAACAAACGACAGTGGGCCAGAAAAAGCTATAAATAAACAAGGTGCTAGTACCAACATGGCCGTCCCTGAAATGTGGTGTTAGAATTTCTATATTTAGTCTTTGGACACTTATCGGGGAGACGAGGCACTGTGAGAAGCTCCTTGAATTATCTGTTTAAACACTCGAGAGTGACGGAAGAATTGCTCGAGTTGAATTGGTCTTAATGAACATCTGAACTCCTTGTTGCTGGTAAATATAAGTAGATAAAGACAATTTTATTTAAATCACCAATGTCTCCGTTGTTCCATTTCAGTGTTAGAACATTGAGGTATGACCAGTTCTCGTTTTCTAGATATCCGTTTACTGTATTTGAGAGCTTGTCTCTGATTTGCGAGAGCTTTGTCGATGCCAGAGTTGGGTGTTTCGGAGTTTCCTAAGGTGAGTGATTTCTGTAGGGACTTATTAAATTTCTTAAACTGCCTAGCTCAAGGCACGTTTGGTTAGTTTTTTGGGGGGTTTTATCCTAAAACCTGTCTATAAAATGTCAACAACCTAATAAACCATTTTCTTTCCTTTAATTCTTTCTTTTTTAATTAAAGCAATATTTTATTTGTTTAGTTTTTATATTTTGTTTTTTGGGGGGTTTGTTTTCACTTTCTCTGTCTGTCTGTCTGTCTGTCTGTCTGTCTGTCTGTCTGTCTGTCTGTCTGTCTCTCTCTCTCTCTCTCTCTCTCTCTCTCTCTCTCTCTCTCGCTCTCTCTCTATTTTTTTTAAGGGTGGGATTGGTTTTTTCATGTTTGCATATCTTTCTTTCATTTTATGACAGCAACCAGAACAAAACCTCGTGTGGACTGCTCAACCCTTGTTCAGACTATATCGGAAATGGACGCTTTCATGGGGAAGTGGAAACTAGACGTGTCCTCCCTAGAGGGTGTGGATGAATACGCCGAAGCGTGTAAGTTCAAACCTCACCTGAAGTCAAGTGTCACACAGATAAAACGTTGGATTTTTTGTACGACGCAACAAATTTTAATACAGTCTAACGCGCACATAGCCAAACATGCACAAGGCGACTAGATCTTTTAACTACAAATTTCTGTCTACTTTACTTCTACTTTTTCATCCTCTGTTGCCGTTAAGCATCGAGGAGAGATGATGTTTTCTATAGTAGGCCGGCTCCGCAGCTCTTTCAGTTGTGATGTTATATTTTCTTAGGGTTTCCTTGACACCCTCGATCCACCTTTTGCGTGGCCTTCCTCTTCCTTTATAGCCTGAGTGCTTGGTCTTGTAGGCTCTCAAGGCTGGCTGGTCAGATGACATACGTAACAGGTGGCCAAACCATTTGTTCCTCTGTCTTTCTATGTAACGCAGGCAGGATTCAGTGCCAATAGCTGCTCTTACTTCTTCATTTCTCTGCCTGTCTCGTCTTGTGATGTTAAGGTTTTGCGGAGACATTTCTTTTCGCATGCGGTGATTTTGCTTTCTTGGGTTTTGATTAAAGTCCAGGTCTGGCACTGATAACATAATGTGGGTATGAATATTGAGGCGATAAGCCGTTTCTTTGTGTCCATGGAGACGTTTGGATGAGATAGGAGGGGTGCGAGATGGTAGGTGACAGCGTTGGCTTTTTAAATTCGCATTTCTCTTTCTCTGTCTATGGACCCGTTTTCAGAAAAAGTACTGCCGATGTATTTAAACTCCTTCACCGGATTCAGTTGTTTATGGTTGACATGGATGTTCAGGGGACTATAGTTCCGGCTCACTTTCATAACTTCTGTTATTGATGTGCTTATGTTCATGTTGAATTTCTCACAGCTGTTTTGAAGTTCGGTAGTGCGATTTTGTCTAACACATGTATATTCTATGACTTTAAAACACGTTCATTTCAAAATTCGCACATAACGAAATGATATCCGTGACACTCCGATTTCGCTATGAGCATGTAGTCTGTATGTAACAACTCTGCCGACTGTATGACAAGTAGATGCTAAACATTTTGCCTGTAAATATTTTCGGTGACCCTTCTCCATAAAGGCAAACTCCCAAGATCAAAATGCTGAAAGAAGCTCACGTATATAATAT
>NW_004798461.1:59890-62147 GCF_000002075.1 Aplysia californica
GGCAGCTGTGACCAAGGTCAAGTGGAGGCCGGACAACAAGGAGACATTTGTGCTGGACGGTGGGAGGCCAAGACCACGTGGGGCATGAAGATACAGGTGGGTGGGGCATGAAGATACAGGTGGGTGGGGCATGAAGATACAGATGGGTGTGGCCTGAAGATACAGGTGGGTGGGGCATGAAGATACAGGTTGGTGTGGCCTGAAGATACAGGTGGGTGGGGCATGAAGATACAGGTGGGTCTGGCCTGAAGATACAGGTGGGTGTGACCGGAAGATACAGGTGGGTGGGGCATGGAGATACAGGTGGGTGTGGCCTGAAGATACAGGTGGGTGGGGCATGAAGATACAGGTTGGTGTGGCCTGAAGATACAGGTGGGTGGGGCATGAAGATACAGGTGGGTGTGGCCTGAAGATACAGGTGGGTGTGGCCTGAAGATACAGGTGGGTGTGGCCTGAAGATACAGGTGGGTGGGGCCTGAAGATACAGGTGGGTGGGGCTTGAAGATACAGGTGGGTGTGGCCAGCCCGAGGTTAATACGGGGGTGTCCACTACTGATGGGATCGGCTCAGACGGTCAGAGACTGTTAGTATAAGAACGTATAGGGATCTGCGGATCGGGCAGATTTCTAGACTCAGTCGCCTCAAAAACAAGCACGGGCTCTAAGACTTTGCAGTCACTTGGTGCAATAATTTGACGGGGAAAATAATCCGTTCGCCAGGCCCCGGGAAGTCGGTTACAGTCACTCTCCTGCCTCTGGTGACCACATGGGGTATTCATTTGTTATTTCCTTTTTTAACATTTAGAATTCGAATTTTGTCAAATAAATATTTCTCGAGCACATGCAACTGATATCACAAATTAAGAATGAGCAATTACAAATAAACACCAAAAAACCCCACAACAGAACCAAGAATCTCAATTTTGGACTATGTACATGTTACTACAAGGCCGACGATATAGATGTAAGGATCTTTTCTTTCTAAACGACACAGTTAATATTGGAATTGTGTCTGATATAAGGAATAATAGAAATGAATAATAGAAATGAATAATAGAAATGAATAATAGAAATGAATAATAGAAATGAATAATAGAAATCTTAACAACGGCCGAAAAAAAACCTAGCAAAAAATATAAAGGTATCCAACAGGATTCCAAAAGTACCCGAGAGAGACTCTGTACATGTTACTATTTGTAATGATAAACTGTTCTTTCCTAGCGACACATTTAATTTGGGAATATTATGACTGACAAAATGAATAATAGAATTCTTAAGATCGAAAGAGAAAAAAAACCCACCCCAAAAACAAAACAAAACAACCTTGCTACAAATATAAAGGAACCAAACAGGATTCTAAAAGTACCCGAGAGAGACTCCGTACATGTTAATTCTTGGCTCACGATATATATGTAACGATAATCTTTTCTTTCCTTACGACACATTTCATTTGGGAATATTATGTCTGATAAAATGAATAATAGAAATCTTAACAACAAACGAAAAAAAAAACAACTAGCAAAAAGTATAAAGGAATCAAACAGCATTCCAAAAGTACCCTAGAGAGACTCAATACATGTTACTAGTTGTAGGTATATATGTAACGATAACCTTTTCTTTCCTAACGACACATTTAATTTGGGAATATTATGTCTGATAAAATTAATAATAAAAATCTTAACGTTGAAAAATAAACTATAAAAAAAAACTAACAAAAAATATAAAAGAATCCAATAGGATTCCAAAAGATCTTGGTTGGTCCGGAGCAACACAATGACATACCCGAGAGAGACTCCGTAAGGAAAGCAGACAATGGCTGACGATGGGGCAAAAGTTTAAATACTCACTCACAGGAGGACAGTCTCCCATCTTTTCCCCCGCGTGTCCTTTGAAATCTTATCCCAGCGTGCATAGCTGATCGTAACCGAGGAGTAGAGGACGATTTACATATGTGTTGCTTCGTGGTGAAATCAGGCGCTCGTCGAAAATAATGAAATCAAAGAAACTGCCTTTTCCTGTCAGTTGTCCACAGTTTACTGGTTAAATTCTATTTGTAAAAACTTATTTTTGGGTGGGGGGCATAGAACCTTTTCTTTCAGGTTCAGTTAAAACTCATTTTCGTATGAATTCTACTTAAAGACGTTGAAAAAAGGCACACAACAATGTTAATTTGCAGTTTCCAAGGACTCTCACGCTTTGGAAGTCCCCAAACTTTGACCACCATTTTCTTGCATATTTTACCTCAGACAACTGGCGCC
>NW_004798461.1:62932-64889 GCF_000002075.1 Aplysia californica
AGACAGACAGACAGACAGACAGACAGACAGACAGACAGACAGACAGACAGACAGAGAGAAAGAATAATTAAAGAAATATAGAGAGAGATAGAAAGAGAGACAAAGTGAGAGAGAGAGAGGAGAGGGATGGAGAGAGTGAGAGAGAGAGAGAGAAAAGAAGAGAAGATAAATCTCTCTCTCACTAGACAGATAGAGAGACAGAGATAGAGAGCGAGAGAGAGAAGGTCGCAAACAAAAAACGTTTCTACAAAATGAACATATAATTCTGATAACATATATCTAATTAGAAACGGCATCACTGAGTTGTAAATGAAACATGTAATAGTTAAGGCCAAACACACATTTACACCTTCTCCTCCCGACCTTGTCCTGTCCCTCTCCGACCCCTCCCCACTCCTCCCCCTCTCCCCCTCCCCTCTCCCTTTCCCCTCGCCTTCTCCTCCCCTTCCCCCCTCCCTCACCTCTCCCTCCCCCTCTCCTCCGCTCCGCCTCCCCCTCCTAACCCCCCTTTCCTCTCCTCCCCCTCTCCCCACCCTCTGTCCTCCCCAGTCGTTTGCCTCATTCGCGGGTAACGTTCTGAAGACAATCACAAAGTTCAAAGACCTGGAGGTAGAGACAAGCAGACGAGTGGACCGGGGCTACCTCTACTTTGTGAGTCTCTCAATGCACATTGCTTTTTTTTCTTTTTTTGGGGGGTAGGGGGTGGGGAGTTAGGCTGTGTAGATCTTCTGAAGCTGAGACTATTATTTCTTAAACCTGCATCCATACAGTTTACATAATTTAGGAGGTGGGTTGTGGATGGTTGGCGGGTGCTCAGGTGTGGCTTGCTCCTTCTTTCCCATCTATCATCTATCCCTATTATCTCTCCTCCTTCTTTTCTGTTTATATTTCTCTCCTGTAACGCTCCTCTGTTTTTTGCTCCTTCTTTCCCATCAACAATCTATCATCTAATAATAACAATAATATCAATACAATTAATCAGAAGATATAAGAGCTTGAAACATGTTTTAATATTACACAAGAAAAGATAATGGAATCGTAACATAACATAAGGTTCGCTTGTCTTCATTTCTACCATTTTGCTAACATTACAACTGGTTTATAAAAGGATATCATTTCTCGATACATAATGTAATATACAGTAGCTGTGGGGAGGGACTGTTCTTGATATAATTTGTGTTTTATCTCAGTTAGGTTGAACATTTCGTTATTGTTTCATCATCATCATCATCATCATCATCATCATCATCATCATCATCATCATCATCATCATCATCATCATCATCATCATCATCATCATCCACTTTTTGCTCGCCCTTCTCCTCTGACGTCATCATCACGTGACTATGTCCACAGGAGGCCACATGTAAAGGAAAGACGCTGAAAGGATGGCTGGTCAAAGCGGACTGATTGCGCCAGGAACAGTTTAGCTTAGTTTAGTTTAGTTTTTGTAAAGGTTTTACGGCACTCGCAGTACGAATTGGTCATAATATGTGTGTGTGTGTGTGCCTGGAGAAAGGTCCCAGTTGTCGGAAACTTTGGACATTAAAATTAGGGCACATTCTTGAAGCAAATTCAATGCTGAACACGCTGATCTTAAAACATTTTTCGAATATCTTGAGTAGTTTAAAAAATACGCCCCTTTTTGTAAAACAAGGTGTTAAAACTAGACCCAATTTCTTGCACATTTTTTATCTCAGGTGAAGTGCAAAATGTTATAAAAATAATCAATGAAAAAATGTTTAGACTCAAAATATTATAAAATCCTTTCAATTTATTAGTAACAAATGGTCAGATGTATGTTTCCTGATGGAACACAATTTTTGACCGTGTACAACCTTTTTAGGCTTTTCACCCCATTGCTCAAAAACATATTTACAGACAAATGAGACTTTCTCTAACTCTAAGCACACACACACACACACACACACACACACACACACACACACACACACAC
>NW_004798461.1:65768-69225 GCF_000002075.1 Aplysia californica
AGATGTGTGTGTGTGTGTGTGTGTGTGTGTGTGTGTGTGTGTGTGTGTGTGTGTGTGTATTTGGAGGGGGGTGAAGAAGGATGTATGCAGGTGTGTGTAAAATTGTCTGTGTTGGCGAGATAGTGACTATCAAGAGACGCTAACGACAGCTCTAAATTCCCTGATGTGTGATCTAATGCACTTGATGCTGTCATCAATAAATGTGATGTTCTGTGAAATTGGTTCCTTTAACGACGGGTCGTATACTTATTACCTGTGTATGTGGGGTTTATTTTGGGTTTAATTATTTTAAATATTTATTATTATTATTATTATTATTATTATTTTTTTTTTTTTTGGGGGGGGGGGGGGAGGTAACTTCGCTGTCGCACGCAGGAGACCCAGGTTTGATTCCCGAGTCGGGAGAAGGAGAAATGTTATCCAGTACCTCGGTCATTCTGGTGGGATGTTGTAGCCCTCTGGCAGTCTGGGTCGGCTTTGACATGCAGTGTCGGAGGCCCGCCTCCTAAACAGGGGCGGCCTGCCAATAGAGCATGGTCGTGCACTGCTGCACAAAAAGTGTAATGCGCACTACATACACCCACAAGGAGATAATTTAAAAATCTTGAACTCCTACTACCTAATCAATTTTCCATACAAATTTCTCGCCATGCAGAGCCTAATCGGTCATTAGTGTATCCGTGGCACTCTACTGATACTGTACCACATACTTTACTTTACTTTACTTTTCCGATCCAGCGGCCATTTGGGTTCTATCCCTTCGGTCTGGTAGTATACCACATCAAATTCTCGTGCTCCACCCAAGTTGGTCGCGTTTAAGGACAAGCGGGCTAACACAGATTTCGAGGGTTTCCAGAAATCTTGACCTACACCAAAAGTGGGCATTGCCTTACCTATTAGGAGAAGTTTGGTTTCATTGATGTGTGTAATATGTGTTTCTGTATAGAGAAAACTCTCCATGTCTTTTAAAGAAATTAAACAAGGGTCCAAAAACTTTACCTTCAGTTTTCTCAAAATACCATTTTTTCGGGATACGCTCTTTGTGCTTAAAATCGACCTTATAAATAGCATGTTCAGTGGTGGAAATCTAACTCGAAAAATGCTCAATGGGCTGACCCGAACAACGATGACGTTCAGAGTGTGCTTCGTAGTACATAAATATTAATAAGGGTAAGACCAGGTTAAGGACGGACGACAGGACAAAACGGACAACGATGTCTGGTTGGAAGATAAAGCAAAACAGGGAAGGGAGTAAAATGTAATAGCCAAATCGTTTTGCCATACCACACAGACACCGATACGATTGTCCACGTCACGGGCGACACGATTCCCAGAGAACATGTTTCACATTTTTTGTCCGTCCGTTTCAATGGAAATAATAAATAATTTCCTCAACTAGTCCCCTTGAGAAGTACTTCTCTTGTCCCCACCAGTTGTCAATGAATAGCTATATGCAAAGGAAAACAATTTAGTCGCTTTTAGGCACAAGGGGGCTATCCCGAAAAAAAGCTGTTTTGAGAAAATTGAAGGTAAAGTTTTTGCCCCTTGTTCAGTTTCTTTAAAAGACAATGAGAGTTTTCTCTATAACCAAACAAATACACAAACCTGTGAAACCGAACTTCCCCTATAGGTTGGGCAATGCCCACATTTGTTGCAGGTCAAGATTTCTGGAAACCCCCGATATCTGGGTTAGCCCGCTTGTCCTTAAAAGCGACCCATTTTACATGTCTTGTTGTGCTTTATATATCGCAAACATGAATGGAGAGCGACTCCTTCTTGCAAATCTAAAATTTTCCCGCTGTCTCAATATTGGGTGAGTGTCATGTTTTTTCCTACACGCTGTCGTTGTTTCTTCGGTCCCCCCCCCCCCCTCAACCATAACAAAATAAAACAATAACTTCTTTCTCCTGGTACACGCCATGTCTGATGAGAGGATGTTGTGGAAATTGTCCGTTGTTAACGTGGTCTCACCCTAAGGCTTCGTGTCCACTGGGACAGACACAATCCGGGTTTTTTGGTTTTTGTTGGGAGGAGGAAAATCGGTCTGGTCGTTTCCGTCCTGTGTGACCACACAGTTCGGAAACGACACGAATAGTCTGTTGACCTACTTCCGGATGTGTACGCTAGACCTCAGTCGTGGCGGGCTGTGTTCTCCATACAGGGCTATAAATAGTCAAGAGGTCACATGAACCTATGGCGGGAACAAGAAATTATGTATGGGTTTTAAGGGAAATTGGTAAAATTGTTAATTTGCATTCAAACCACGTGATTTGAGCATATACATTGCTAATTTTGAGGTACTGATTACGAATTTAACAACAGATTTTTAATCCGAGCTCAAAAGTAGATTTTTTGTTAGCTCCGGCGGGGCGTATGGCTGATGAGTCACCACTCTGTCCCCCAAAGATGCAGCAAGCCGCCTTCCAACCGACACGTCTTTTGTCGGGGCGTGATGTGTCGTGTCTGTTCACACAGCCAAACGGAATTTTCGCTGATTTTTAAAGGAAAAAACGGTGCTCCATTTCAACTACCGACTTTCCGAGAGGCGGACGGAATCGGGTCGGTTGGTGTCTGTTCCAGTGCACACGCACCTTAAGGGTTCTGCCAACGTTCTTTCTGTCCAGGCTGACGAAGCAACTCATGCAGGTCATCGGTCACAGTTTGTCATCTCTCTGAGGTATAAACGGATAGAGCGGTTTCTAAAGTCTTTTTGAAGCCAGAGATAGAACTTCATAAGGGCTCGTTTCAACCCTAAACGAAGAATTAGAACCATTCAGGGTCGAGGAGAAGCTGATCGCCCAAACCTACGATGGGGCAGCTGTAATGAGCGGAGAGTCTCTGGTGTACAGACTCAGATGCGCCAATTTTCCCCCTATGCTGTCTTTGTTCATTGCTATGTGCACCAGGTGAATCTTGTTTGAAAAGCACGCTTGTTCAGGTCACATCACTATCAGACAGCAACTGTTGAAGAAATTAAAAACAGTATAAGTGTTCCATCAACAAGTAAAACTACTGAGGAGCAAGCTTCCAAAAGACGCAGATATCAAAACACCAACGAAATTGCTCAAATGAGGCCTGTGGCATAATAGTTAACCAAATGGTTGACCGTTTCTTGAGGTAAAATAAAACCAATACATAATCAATCGTCGATCCCTCCAAATTCCAGGACTACCAAAAGTCTTTTTCTATAGTTCTCTTGGGATGTGTAGCAGAAGGCTATTCCGTTTTGAATAAATCAAGTTACAAACAGAATTTAAAATATCATATTGCAATGTAACATTAAAGTCTGCTCAGTGTCGTACAATCTTATATATATATTTTTCAACTCTGAATGACTACAGACTCGACACCTTCCCCAAATGTGTCCCCTGTGTGACTATGCATATGAGACTGTGGAGCATCACCTGTTCTACTGCACAGCCCTAAATGACATCAGAGCTACCCTTCTCCCTCCGAG
>NW_004798461.1:73164-75777 GCF_000002075.1 Aplysia californica
GATGATGATGATGATGATGATGATGATGATGATGATGATGATGATGATGATGACGATGCACAAAACCACTATTTATTATCTATTATTCCACGCGGTTCTGCCTGTGCACAGTTGTACTATCCGCCTGCCCACTAACATAATTCTCATTAAAAAATCACATAACATTCGGCGGAATCACTTATATCAGAAAATATCATGCCTCTGGTTGATTCTATTTAAATCCAATTAAGTCGGCAATTTTGCTTCTCAAAAAGTAACACAAGAACCAGCGATCTCGCATGGATTAGTCTCTATACACTACTCATAGACAACGGGAAATTCGATAAAAAGGCCCTTCTGATAAACGTAGACCGACATGTAAGCGGCGTTTATAAATAGCAACGGCTGGCGACATAAACTGGAACTTTCGTCTTCTAGCTGTCCCAGAAATGCTATTTTTAGCCTCAGTCTAGGCGTTTGTTGGATCGTAAATGTCGGGAAGCGTGCGCTCAGCGGTCCACATGCCACACAGTGCCTCGATTTAAGCAAAGCATCATTACAGAGAATTGCTGATATAATATTATATAAGTATCTGTGCTTTGGGTAAGTGGCTAGTGCAGTAGTAGTAGTAGTAGTAGTAGTAGTAGTAGTAGTAGTAGTAGTAGTAACTGTGAGCTGTGTTGTGCTGAGAGGCGCAGCTGTGCTGTAGCACGTGTGGAGAGGCGTGTAATTTGCTGACATTTCGTGCCGGCGTGCGGGTGTAGACAAAAAGAGGGACGGACGGATCGACGGACGAACGGACGAGCGGACGAGCGGACGTTTATCGTGCGGCGTGCAGAGAGGGGTTGGTTGTTTAGGAAGAAGGAGGACGCACAAGTTCAAATACCCAGGTTTGTTTGCTTGTTTGTTTACTTGTTTGTTTGCTTGTTTGTTTACTTGTTTGTTGGTTGGTTGTATTTTTCATTTAAAAAATCAACTTAACGTTTTAGAAACGACTTATATGGTGTAATAAATTTATGGTATGCTTATTAGATAATAAATAAATTTTATCTCTTTGCATGCAGGATGCGCGGGTTCGATTCCTGAATGCAGTCGAAACTGTGTAAGACGATCACCCTATGTTGAGGAGAAAAATGACCGTCTTACACAGTGTCATTATAACGTTAAAAAAAGTAAACTTGAGAGAATACGAAGTTCTGGGGCTTTGAATCGATTCAAGTGTCCCGTATACAAATATATGCTGCATAATTAGTCTCGTCCTAATTATGCAGTTGTCAGTCTGGTACTCACTCGGGCTACTTTTAACATTAAGTCGTTTGATTTCTTTTCCTTTCAGTCTGTAAGTAGGCTAACCGTAGCATTCTTGTCGCTTTAACTTTGTACTGATGTTTCTCTGGGATAGATCCTGAAGAGGTTTTGGGGGGGGTGAGAGCAGAGATGGACATGTTCCGACAGCAGTGACCCAAACACAGTGTGCAAGTAAGACAAGTAAGTAAGACTGATGTTACCGACACATATCAATGAATGTGTCTCGTAGCAAACCAATGGCCATGTTGCGACGCATTTCGACCAAATAACACAAACCAGAATAACAAAGTTGTCTATTTCATAGTACGCAGGCTGTAGTTTGTCGTCTTCAGTTACCGATGAAGAAACAAAGTTGTCTATTTCATAGTATGCAGGTTGTAGTTTGTCGTCTTCAGTTACCGATGAAGAAACAAAGTTGTCTATTTCATAGTATGCAGGTTGTAGTTTGCCGTCTTCAGTTACTGATGACGAAAATCCGATTGGAAAATGTGTGTGCATAACGAAGTTATGCTTCTTTTTGTTAAGTGCTCTGAAATAGAGCGTATTAATGAAGCAAAGCTGACAAGACCAGAATGCCTCTCCTCATAGTGTTAAGTCGATTTCTCTTACGAAGTTTTCTAAGTAGAGATGGGGGATTAGGAATGGGGGGGGTGGAAATGGCATAACCTGTTAGTCTATTGACCCTTTCGATTGCCTAAAAATGTGGCAATGGTGGTCGGTGAGTGCCACTTGTGAGTCCTTGAGTCTTTTTTCCCCCTTTGTTGTTCCTGTACTTCTGTCTTACTGTTTCCTGGCGCAAAATGGCCGTTACTGTGTCTGTGGCCTTCTATTCGGTAAGGTACAATTGTTCGTCATTGTGCCGATGTGCTCTGTGGGTGGTTGGCGGGTGCTCTGGTGTGATTTGCTTCTTCTTTCCTATCAAACACCTATCATCCTTATCTCCCCTTCTTTTTTATGTTTGTTACTCTCTTGTAACGCCTCTAATCTTTTGGCGCTCATATGACCTTATGCAGTTGCGAGCACTGTAAAACCCCTACTAAAACTAAAAAAGCGATGTGCTTTTCGATAGTTCAAAAAGTAACATGAAGGTAATACAATCACTTTACCCTGATTTTGAGTCTCATTCAATTCCCTTTTGGTTGTATCAACAACAGGGCCGACGATCAGACGGTATCGCGGGTCTCTGAGAGAGACTAAAGAGAATTGATCTGTCAAGATTTCGGACAGCGGGCGGCTGGAGGTTGCCCGTGGTAGGTCCGAGTTTTTTCGTCACTCAATTATCATATCTGTCTACGTTCTTAGCACAGGTATACAGAACCTGCCCCT
>NW_004798461.1:79042-83269 GCF_000002075.1 Aplysia californica
ACACACACTCACACACGGTGACACACACACACACACACACAGTGGTGTGTCAATCACGGATGTCCGCTGCCAGTTTGTCCCACATTCTGGCCATGTCTGTGCATGAGGTGCGGGGCCGGGGGTACACCATGTATGTGTTGCTCTTGATGTTGAACAGAAGTTCCGTGCCTAGCTCGGAGCAGCGCAGCTGCCCCATCAGCAGGAAGATGAGTACTTTTCTGTGTTGAAACAAGTAAGTAAGTGAGTGAGTGAGTGAGGGAGTGAGTGAGTGAGGGAGTGAGTGAGTGAGGGAGTGAGTGAGTGAGTGAGTGAGTTAGAGAGGAGGATTAGAGTGAGGGTGGCTGGATTGAAAGTGCAATACTGTAGTACATTCACCGAGAAATATTATTGTGATACTAAACGAACACTATTAGGCTGTTCAAGAGGTGCAGGCCTTTGACGTCTTTAGCGTCTAGCTCCGATAGGACATAGCTGAATGGGCGGAGTGTCCTGGAAACTCTTACTTACTTACTTTACTTTTCTCGGCCTCTGTTACCTTATGGTGAAATGATGTAGCTTTACCGTCCCTATTAACACTATTAGGTTATTTAAGAGACGGGACCTCTGAGTTGAACGTCCATCCCCGAAAGGACTGGGTCAGATGGGGAATTCGAGCAAAGCGCCTTTCCCAAAGACACGAGATGGGGAGGGGAGAAGCGAATGTCTTCCTCTCTTCGGCCGTCACCCGGGCAAAAGTCAAAATTTCCTACCAACTGAAAAGGTTTGATGTGTCCCGTGCGCTCATAATATGACCGTATGCAGTTGCGAGCGCCGTAAAACATTTTAAAAAGTCTTCCTCTTATTTTTTGTATCGCCTGTTGCGCGATTATAATATTGTTTTTGTCTCATGTTTCACTCACCCTTTCTATCCACCTTTTCCTGGGGTTTCTGCTTCCTCTATATTCCCCTGAAAACTCACAAAGAAGCCTGGGTGGGCCCTGACAGGCAAGGTTGGAAGCCCGCCTCATATATGACTAAATTGTGTTGATGGGGGCTTAATAATAACCCTCATTTAAGAAAAACAAGTTTTTGTACATGTTGTAAACAGTTGTATTGCCCTGTACATTTAGTGAACCGCCTGTCTGATTAAGTGCCCAATCCATGTGTTTTGCGCCGTCGAATAGAAATATAGATCTAGTTATTTGGTTTGATTTTGCCTTGTTATATTTTGTTTTGATTTGGGTTGCTGTTTTTTTCTTCTATGTTCGTTCACAAATGTTTGAAGAATTCCTGAATAAACTTTTGTATTATATACTTTGGTGAGGGTTTTTTTTTCTTTTACTGTCCGTTCATAAATGTTTGAAAACTTCATTGCAGCATAGGTCAGAATTTTAGGAGTTATACAGTATAGCAAAATGTCTACTCCTGAAGGCTGTTCAACTGACAAGTCTATAAAACCATTGCCGAGTTCTTTTGTCATACAGAAATTAAAACAATTCAGATTGCGACCTCCCATAGAGTTAGGTATTAATTGCGAGACAGCGTGGTGAAATCAGGTGTTCGTCAAAATAACGAAATTTGAGAAACGGGCATTTTTTCGCCAGTTTGGGTAATTTTATCAATTTTTTTTTTGGGTGGCTAAACCTCTCTTATGTCCATATATATAGAAAAACATGTCCTTGTGAATTTTACAGAAAGACATTGATTAAAGGCGCAAAATATGTCATTTTTCAAACCATTCGGGGCCATTTTTTCGCAAATTTCACTACGGAAATCAGGCGACCTCACTTTCTTCAATCGCAAATATCTTGAGTTCTATTCAAGACGAATTGATATTTATTTCATTAGAAGCAAGGCGAATAAATCAGCTTTCACTTTCAGATAATGCCAATGACTCCACATGCCCAAACGATTGACGAGCGCCTGATTCCATCGTGTCGTGACACATTTATTCCTGCTCAGCTGCACAGCTCTTTGGTGTGAGTCAATGATTATGTCTCTGGTGTGAGTGACCTCTCTCCCCTGGACGCCACAGTACGCAGTCACGTGAGCGAAGCATTTATTAATAAGTTTACCATTGGATCGACTTGACCAACTCACTGCTTTACACAAAGGATTATCTACTATGATACAACATTTCCGGGGGTACTAATATAGTGTAAAGCGCATAGAGCTTGCTTTCGAGTGGGGATATAATGCGCTCTACAAATGCTATTTATTATTATTATTACTAGTTTATCTCTTGAAAACATTTCTCTTATTCTATAAATAAGTCAAAACATGCTTTGGATATTTATCTCTCCTTCCTGTCCCTGATAACTACTTCTTTTATTCTTTTAGTTGGCTTCAGGAACACAACCAAACTTGTAATGGTCACCTGTCCAAGAGAATCACCTTTACAGAAAACCACTAATTCCTACTTCCGTCCATGTTTTTTGTAGGTTTTTTTTGGGTGTTTTTTCTACACTAATTATGACAGTGTCAACCTGTCAAAGACTACAACTTTTCTCTCCGACAATGGATGTACGGCTATCTTGGACAGTTTTGACTATTCTTGTTAACTGAACAAAGAAAGTTTTTTCATAGTCGTTAATATAGAGCAGGAAATGTCTTTTCTCGTTTCAAATAGCAAGAACAAGAAATGGAAGGAGTTTTAAGGTAGTTACCTTTTTTTAAAATAAATAGTGAAGCGTACTGACAAAATGTGTTACTTCTCGGATTCAAGCCTTATCGAAATAGATACATCACGCTTACAGGTGAAGTTTTTACAATTTGTGTTCTGACGGGTGGAATATGACGCTCGTCAGTTTTTGAACATCTGAAGTTATTTATATCATCTTAAAGCTTGTTCATTTGACTATGTTTCTATGAAAATAATACATGTACACATCTATCTTGAATAGAAGTTGAGATGTTTGCTATTGAAAGAGGTCGTGGACGCCTGGTTTTAGAGGTCTAATTAGCGAGAAAATGGCCACGAACGTTTGTTGATTTCCGAAGCTTGGGAGTCCTTGGAAACTGAACATGTACATATTTGTTGAGCGTTTAATCAACGTTTTACAATAAAATCCACATTGAAATATCTTTTTAAATGGACATTACAGGTGTTGGGCTAAAAACATAAATTTGACCAAAAAATCTGTCAAGCTGGAAGGAAAATGACGTTATCTACGATTTCATTATTTCGACGAACGCCTGATTTCCCCACGACGCCACACAAAATGTTCTCAACTATTATAACAAACGTTCAATTGTATTAGTTTGTTTCTTCACAATTTCGATTCTGTTATAACGGTATATAAAAGAATACAGAGGTAGAGTCTTTCACTGGAAGTCTGTATACATTTTGGACTCAAAATTTAGACTGCTGTTTTGAAAGTGCTAGGCTTTACACTAATTTGTGAGGCAGCGTGGTGGAATCAGGCTCTCGTCAATTTTTGGGCATGTAGAGTTATTGGTATCTTCTTCAAGCTTGTTCAGTTGTCTTTATTTGGATGAAAAAAATATCCATTTATCTTGAATACAAGTCGAGATATTTGCAAATGAAAGAGGTGGGGGTCACCTGTTTTCAGAGGTAAAATTAGTGAGAAAATGGTGCCAAAGATTAGTTATTTCCTTAGCTTAAGAGTCCGTGGTAACTGAAAATTTACTTTTTTGTGCCTTTAATCTACGTTTTTCAGAAAAATCCACAAAGAAATGAGTTCTTTAAAGGCCATGAAAGGTGTTGAGCCAAAAAACAAAAATTTGATGAAAATTCATAAACCTGTGGAAAAATGCAAGTTTCTTCATTTTGATTATTTTGACGAGAGCATGATTCCACCACGCTGCCTCACATTTGCCTTTTGTCTATGTGCGTTGTACAGAGTGAAAGCCAGACTGCCTTCAAACAACGGTCAACACTCTTCTAAACGTTGTGCTTCCGCTCAGTTCCTGTTTGGGTAAAGAACTGAAGAAAGGTTTAGTTTAGTTTTTTAGTAAAAGTTTTACGGCACTCACTTGCAACAAAATAAATTAGGTCGTGTAAGTGCCGAAGATTCGAGGTGTTACTAGATAGAAACATAGTAATACAAAGAAAAGAAAGATGGGGTATAAGGACTTTAAAGTGTTTGACAGTAAAGATCAGAGCAGACCACATCAGAGAACTCGCCAACCAACCACCTTTCCAATCCTGTCTGTCAGGGCCAACTTAGATTGAGAAGGATACACTACCCCAGCATAAAGGCAGATATACTTGATAAAAATCCCCCC
>NW_004798461.1:85706-87173 GCF_000002075.1 Aplysia californica
CCCACACACACACACTCCACACACGCACTAGGACATCGAACGCCCTCGTGAAAATAAAAATTTAGTGATCTTAAGCAGTTGGAAGTGGCTTAAAACATTTTACCAAAATTACCAAACAGGAAATGAACTGTGGACTCCTTCGTGCGACAGCGAAAGGTCTAACCTCTACAACTCTGAAGCCGGTAGTCTCAGCTTGGGGGCTCTCGTGGCCTAGAGGTTAAGGCGTTCACCTCTCATTCAAAGGTTCCGGGTTCGAATCCGGGTAGCGACCGACACATTTTCTTCTCTAAAATTGTTTCCTTTCACCCAGCTTCTTTTCTTCTCTCTTGCAATATTATTCTGTCGTCTGCTTTCGTCTCCACTTTCTTCCCCCACCCATTCATCTCCTTTGTCCCCTCCACTGGGCTCCTGACTCATTCTGCTTCCTGTCTACTGCTACTCCTTGGTTCCTCCTTACCGCTGTCTTTCAGCCACACCCCTGATCTTCTGGTAGGAAAGATCTACATCTAGCCTTCTCGGACAAGGGCGAAAAATCTCGGAGGTCCCGTGTGCAAGTTGTGCATGTTAAAGACCCCTTGGTGGTCCAAAATCGGTAAGAGTAGGCTTCGGCCGCCACCCGGGCAAAATTCAAAATTTCCTACCAATTGAAAATGTTTGGTGTGTACCGCGCGCTCATATTTATTACCTTTTATGCAGTTGCGAGCGCCGTAAAACACTTTACCCCTCCAAAAAAACCCAAAAAACCCCAAAAACAAAACAAAAACAAACAAAAAACAAATACCCCCCCCCAAAAAAACCCCCAACAACAAATAATAAAAAATAAATAAATAAGATAAAATAAAGTCTCAACTTAGCGTTACTGAGAAATAAAAGTAAAAGTAACAGTTATAGCGATCGACTTTTCGCGGCTCTGTGTGTGGAAGATAAACACTATGTCAGCTTTTACAGCAACCTCCCCTTTTCACGTCATATCGATGCTGAAACCTCGAAACTATTTTGTTATAAGTAAGTCTTCTGGCACAGTTCCATTACCGAACCGAAAGTAAATCGTGGGCAAAATCCGGATACCTATTCGGATAACCGGATAATTCTCAATAAAACATTATCCGAATTCAGACTCGTAAATTCTCTTTCCTAACCCGTTTTCCGAAGCGGGTGCACCCATTTGTGGAAGTGGTGCTAACCCGTTTCTCGAAGTGATTCTAACCCATTTGCCGAAACTGTTCATAAGGCATTTAATTGCCGAAGAGGTGCACTAATAATATATTATCCGAATTTTGCTAAAGCGACACATTGCCCAGCCCTACTTTAAGTGTAAATCATTTCTACCAATTCGAGAAAAAACTTTTGGTTATAGAAAAACAAGACATGATGGACTAGCAGGAGAAATACTCTTCTTGTTTCCTCTTTTTCCTTCTTCTTCTTTTATAATAACAATAATTACAACAACAATGATAATATATAATA
>NW_004798461.1:88920-90076 GCF_000002075.1 Aplysia californica
CCCCCCTCTCTCCCTGCATCCCAAAAACACTGTCTCGGCGTTGGACGAGACGAATACTTGACGAGGTATCGATCCAGCCCCCCGCCGTCACGTAAAAGAGTAGAAGAATGATATCGTCGGTCGCTACTGCTGCGTGTGTGTACATTGGGAAGAGACGAGGTATTGGCCGCGGTGAAACTGAAAAGGCATCGATTTGGATAATGAATATCAGCGTCTAACAGAATGTCGTTCTTTCTTTCTGCAGACGGATTCCTTTCTTTTCTTTTTATTCCTTTTTTTCTATTTTCTTTTCTTTTCTTTTCTTTTTATTCCCTTTTCTCTCTTTTCTTTTCCAGTATTTTTATTCCTCCCCCCCCCCCTGTTCTTTTTATTTATCTCTTATTTTGTCTTCCTAAAGAAAAAAAAATTCTTGTTCTTTTCTTTTCTTTTTATTCTTTTTTCCTTTTCTTTCCTGGTCTTTCTTTCCGTTTATCCCCCCCCCCCTTTTGTTTGTTTCTTTCCTGCGTTTAGAGTTTTGTTTTGTTTCCTCAACGACTTTTCGAATTTCTGCCTGTTCATTCATTTCCTTCTTTTGTCTGTCTCTTTTTAAATTTGTTTTATTTGTTTGTTTGTTTGTTTGTTTTTCCTTTTTCATAAACACTTCCTGGTGGTAATTGGCTTGTGCTCTGGCGTTGTTTGCTCTTACGTCTTTATCAAACATCTATCTACTATTATATCTCTCCTCTATATTTCCCCGAAGTTTGTTACTCACAAGTAACTACTCTTAATGTCGACATAATTAATTCTATCACTATGACTTAAATGTGGTGTAAGTGTCGTAATACTCTTACTTGAACTAAAGCGAAACCTTTCTGGCTGTTCATCCATTTCCTTCTCCTTCCGTTTGTTTATAATTTGTTTGTTGGTCTGTTTGTTTGTCTTTTTATTTGTTTATTTGTTTGTCTGTTTATTAGTTTGTTCTTCCTTTTTTGACAACACTCCCTGGTTCTTCTATCATTTATTTATGTTTTGTTTTAGTTTCTGTATGTAGCGGTAAAACCGTTGTGACCCTCTGTGTTGTACACATCCTGCATTGGCACGCTTTCCTTTTTTTTGTTTTTGCTTCGTTTTGTAACATGTCTGGTAAGCCTTTTCGATAACATCATCATCATCATCA
>NW_004798461.1:92098-93445 GCF_000002075.1 Aplysia californica
TTTCTCTCTCTCTCTCTCTCTCTCTCTCTCTCTCTCTCTCTCTCACTCTCCATTTTAAGCCTTGTGTCCTCTATATGTTATTTTCTTCAGATACATTGGCCACCGCCAGACATCGACGAAAGAACTATTGCTGTCACCGTTACTACTGAGAGAGTTAAAGAACCAGGGTCTGTGATGTAACAGTTAGGCGCTTCGCTGTCGCACGCAGGGGAACCGAGTTCAATTCCCAGATTGAGTGAATTTAATTAGGGGCCATGTTTGTCACTGGTATGTTGAGGTTGGTATAAAGAAGATACTATTGATATGCTGGATGTTCTTGTGACTGAGCGAGGTTGCTAGCTGCTAGGCCACTGCATGGTTTGCCTTCTTGCTTCTTGTTTCTATCTCTTTATCCATAGCCCATCTTTTGTGAGCATGCTTCCAAACTATTTGAACTAAACTATGTCGATGTGAAACTACCTTTACTTTTCTTAAAAAAGGAAACAAAATAACCCCCCCCCCCCAATAAAACAACAAGTAAACAGATCCAGAAAAAGCCCCCAAAACAAAACGAAACCCTCCCTCAGGAATTCGTCTTTGACCACGAGAACATTCCAGAAGAGTGGTCAGTGTAGCCGGACATTGGACACAGTAAATGTCCAGACCTCTTTGTGTGGGCGGGAAAGAAAAACTGTCCAGGCGGGACAAAAACTGTTGGGTTTTTTTTTCGATGGAAAACGAAGTATCTGCGAATCTGGGAGAAATACATTTTTTTCGATCAGATTTGATTGAGCTGTAAGTGAGAGTATACACACATGTCTATCTTAGTTTTGAACTGATATCTTTATTCAATGAGTATTCTTTTTAAAAAATTACTAACCTTTTTCCCCATTAAAATTGAATTGAATTGAAAGTGAAACCGTGCGTGTCTGTTCATCTTAGTTTGAAATAGACATTATCTCTATATTCAATTAATTATTATACAAACATTACTGAATAAAAAATTCTTCTTGAAATAAAAAATGTCGACACCAAAAACAAAACAAAACAAATAAATATATATTTAAAAAGAGCTTGCAAACTATGCACGTCGTCCACACATGGCAGTGAAGCTTTTGAATTATGAAAACGTGACAGCAAAGTTTTTTTTCTGCAATATTTATTGGTCTCGAAAGCCACAGCAGAAACCACACGTCGTCTTAACCTTTAAATTCTTCTATTTCGCGTGGTATTAGTATTCTCTGGGGGTGTTTTGATCATCGTCAGACATTGACGACCGATTTATTATTCCGAGAGTAACAACTTACGCATAATGTCATCATCATCATCATCATCATCATCATCATCATCATCATCATCATCATCATC
>NW_004798461.1:96209-97900 GCF_000002075.1 Aplysia californica
TTCTTCTTCTTCTTCTTCTTCTTCTTCTTCTTCTTCTTCTTCTTCTTCTTCTTTTCTTCTTCCTCTTCTCCCCCCTCCTCCTCCTCCACCCTCATTTCTCTCCCCGAATATTCTCAAAAATAGTGTAACTTGATCTTAAGTCGTTACCCATCCGTTTACGTTCTCTAAAAAATTGTATAAGTAATTCTTTGTCTAAACAAAAAGAAAAGGTTTATCCCAACATGCAAAGGTGGTTGTGTGGAGTAGATATGTCACGACACGTTAAAATCAGGCGCTCGTAAAGTTTTGGATATATTACGGAGTTATTGGCATTATCTTAAAGCCTGTTCCTTCATTTGTCTTGCTTTTTGTGAAAACAATACTTATACTCACTTACTTACTTACTTACTCTCTCCCTACACCGCCAGGTAGATCTACACAAGGCGGAGAGCAGTCGACACCACGCTTGTCTGTCCCTGGCCACGTCCTCCAAATTCGGAAAATCCAGTCCTTGTGTGATTGCCTCATCCCTTATTGTGCCTCTATAGCTTCCCGTTGGTCTTCCTGAAATAATACCCAGAGACAAAATGAAAAGAATTTAGGAGGCGGGCCAACCAGGATTGAGAGAAATACATGGAACATTTCCAACAGAAATGACCGAGATACTCGATAAATATTTTATGTACTCAGGAAGGAATCCAATTCGGGTCTCCTTCGTGCGACAGTGAAGCTCCTTACCGTAGGGCTGAGCAATGAGTCAATTTAGCAAAGTCCGGATAATACGTTAGTGCACCTTTTCGGCAAACAATATGATATGAGCCGCTTCGGCAAATGGGTTAGCATGACTTCAACATATGGGTGCACCCACATCTGCAAAAGGGTCAGGAAAGAGAGTTAAAAGTCTGAATTCGGAAAAGGTTTCATTGATAATTATCCGGTTCTCCGGATAGATTATCCGGATTTTGCCCACCTCTACCTCACCGCTACACATCACAGACGTGGGTAGAATGTACAGTCGACCTTCAAATTTTTTGGTGACCTTCTGGAAAGAACGATTATTTTCGTTACAAGAATAGGCCTAGCCGCGTTTGTGATGTAACAGTTTACGACTATTAACATTCCAGTAGATCCTCAAACACTCAGACACATTCTCGGCGTCCCGGGAAGCATACAGTGCAAGCTGCGGATAGTACGCGCTCAAATACATAACAAACTGACAAAATATTTCTCTGTCTATAGCCGGGTATCCATTTCCACGTGAGGGGAAGTGAGGAAAAATCGTGTGAGTGCCTTTTCAAGGCCACAAACTCGGGCCCCTTAGGAGCTTCGAACCCTCGACCTTACGGTTGCGAGGCCGATAGCCTAACCACTCATTATTATCGCTCTAGCAGACCTTTGAACAGAACACTTAGAAACGTTCTCGGCTTCCGAGAAGCATACAGTGCAAGCTGCAGATCGCATGTTCTCAAACACAAACTAAGTGTCAAAATCTTTCGCTGTCTGTAATATACTTAGCGTCAATAAAAACCAGACACATTTTAATTGCGTGTTTCATGAAAAGTTGAAAACCCATTTAGCTGAAATTTTCCACACGTGATTGTGAACACTTGACGCTCCTGATCAGCCTGCATTTATGATAAGGTGCCCAGTTAATAAAGCTCAAGTCTTGTTTTGTTA
This sequence comes from Aplysia californica, assembly GCF_000002075.1. Taxonomy (NCBI): domain Eukaryota; kingdom Metazoa; phylum Mollusca; class Gastropoda; order Aplysiida; family Aplysiidae; genus Aplysia; species Aplysia californica. The sequence goes on from NW_004798461.1 coordinate 97,866, forward strand.
TAAACCGTGTTTTGTCATTTTTCTCGAACGTTTTT
>NW_004798461.1:100495-103119 GCF_000002075.1 Aplysia californica
TAATAATAATAATAATAATGATGATAATAATCGAGAATAATAAATGACATTTATATAGCGCTCAATCCCAATTAAAGTACACTGGCTCTGAGCGCTTTACAATACTGTACAACGTACAACAGCTACAGAGCACCCGCCAACCACCTACTCTTTACTTTCAAACTTGACGAAAATAGAACGCAATTTTCAACTATCTCTAGCTGACAATTCCTAATGTATCAGTAGAAACAGAAAAAAAAATCGTTATTTTCCTCATAGTTATCCTAATGTGTGGTTGGTGGGTGCTCAACAGCCGACGCCTCCCGAAATCTCAGTGGACGAAATATCAATTTAAAGCCCTCCTTAACTCCTTAAGCTAACATCTCTTCACAAGTACCAAAAGTCATCGCCAGTTTTTGGGGTACTCAGATCGCGCGAGATCAGAAACTCAAACTGGACGAGAGCAAAGTCAACGGGCTTCAAGAATGTTTCAAGGGAGAGAACTTCATCAGAGCAGTCTGCAGTGGAGGCCTGTGTTATTGCATTATCCGCCCCTGATGAAAGGCCGGGGAAAATGGCGTCAACATTTGCGCATTTGGCCCGGGCAAACAGCCTAAAGCGATGCGCAATCATAAATAGTGCGCACGGAAATGGTGGCCATTGTCCGCCACGGCAATCTAGCCGCCATTTTTCTCGCGTTTGGACCAATCGGAGATGTCGTTATGTCCGTCTGTCGGTCCGTCTGGCGTGCGGAAAATTGCGCCGAGTTCTTTTTTTTCTTCTGTGAGTATCGATTCTCTTTTAGCGTATCAGATGAATGCCACGAACAAGACATTAGAGTAAAGAATCACAACTTGTGAAATGCGATGCCTTAGAAAAACAGTAAACAAGACCAGGCGAGACAAAATGAGAAACTCAGTAATCCGAGAAATGGTGGGCACAAAAATGTGAATGACGTCATGCAGCACATCCAACACCAAAGAATCAAATGGTTCGGACATATCATGCGATTACCAACACACCATCCAGCACAACGTGCCTACATCAAAAAATTCGATGGCGACAAGGCTAGAGGGCGACTGAGAAAGACCTGGATAGATGGAGCCAGGGAAACATTAACCACCAACGGCATCCCCCTGACACAAGCTCTCCGGCTGGCGACAGAGAGACGTCTCTTTCTTCCCGCGACACCCAAAAGGGTATAAGCGGCGGATAAAAGTAATAGTAAAGTAAAGATGAACGCCGAGAAAAACAACTTATTGTGTGCAAAAAAATAGTGTGAGCAGGACCTCCTTATCCCCAAAGATCGCGCATAACAACCGCGCATTGGTTCAGATGGCGCTGCAGTCTCTGTTTTGAAGCTCTCTTTCGTTTCTCCAGAAGAAGTATAACAATAGCACAGTTTGTTAGTTTCACTCTAATTGTTTTCCACACAAGTAGGGTTACTCTGTTTGCAAATTCCGCGCTTTTTCGAAGAGGGCGCCAGCGAATTTTGAAAACACTTTAAAAAATTATTGCCTCAAAGAGAGGAGAGAACTATTTTTCTTTGTCCACATCCTTTCGCCAAGTATCGAGACTGTCAAATTTTCTTTTAATTTTTCTTTTTTACTTCATTCACTTCTTAGAAATCATTAATTTATGAATTTCAGAACATTATAGGAACTAGTCTTGCTACTAGTTGTCCCCCCCCAACCCCTCCCCGAAGCAAGTAAGTTATTTAATATTATCATAGCCCTTACATCCATATAGACAAAGTTATTTTATTCAATCACACATGTGGGCTTCTTCAATACCATCATTTTCACTTGTTTAAAAACTGTAAATTATGTAAGGCAGCGTGGTGGAATCAGGCTCTCGTCAAAATAATCAAAATGAAGAAACTTGCATTTTTCCGCAGGTTTGTGAATTTTTATCAGATGTATGTTTTTTGGCCCAACACCTTTCATGCCTATTAAAGAACTCATTTCTGTGTGGATTTTTCTGAAAAACGTTAATTAAAGGTACAAAAGAGTAAATTGTCAGTTACCATGGACTCTTAAACTACAGAAATAACTAATCTTTGGCGGCCATTTTCTCACTAATTTTACCTCTGAAAGCTCCATCTTTCGCAAATATCTCAGTTTGTATTCAAGATACATGGACATTTTTTTATCCAAATAAAGACAAATGAACAATCTTTAAGATGATACCAATAACTCTACATGCTCAAAAATTGACGAGAGCCTGATTCCACCATGCTGCATCACAAATGTTTTTACACCCCCCCCCCCAACTATCGACGTAATTAACATATTTCATTGTGGAGGAGAGGAGGGTTTCTGACCTGCCTGTCAGGGCCAACCCGGGCTGAAAGGGGTACAACAACCCTGCAGCAGAAATACGGCGATACTCGACGAAAAATTAATTTCTCCCCACTTGGGAAACGAACTCGTGTCTCCGGCGTGCTAGAGCGAGGTACCTAACCGCTACACCACCACGGCTAGCAATCATGGTGCTTGTTGCCCAGCGCTGTGTAAATGATTGTTTGTGTAGTCTTTTGGTCAGTGTGAACAAAATGAATTCGTTTAGTCATGTCTGGTAGGCCTTTTCGATATCATCATCATCATCATCATCATCATCATCATCATCATCATCATCATCATCAT
>NW_004798461.1:107038-108316 GCF_000002075.1 Aplysia californica
CCCCTCTCTCTCTCTCTCGCTTGCTCTCTCTTTCTGATTCCTCTCTCCCTTCTCTCTCTTTCTCTTCCTCGTTTTTCATTTGGCTCTCTCCCTTTCTTACAGAAATTAGGCCTGGGCAGGACTTGGACTTGAGACTTGAAATTCACGTGCCCACCAAGTAGTGTTTGAGACGAAGTATTTAGTATTTAGATCAGAGCAAGTCCAAGTCTTGACTTTGCAAAATATCCCCCTATCAAAAGACAAAATTATTTAAACGCAGAGTGCAAACTTTGAGTATATAGATCTAGATCTAGACTCAGTGAACAAACGTCTAAAGAAATTATGCTCAAAACTGTTATGTTTCTAATAATTTTAGTGTTTTCAACTGGTTGTTTTAATTCAAATACATCTACCACCCCTACTACTTGCTAGGACTTGCTCGTCATAGGCGGATTGGCGGAGTCCATTTCCTCCATAAGGGGTAGGCAGGCCTAGGCCCGGATATAAGGCTTCAATGCCATCATTGCCATCCAAGGCTGAAGCAATTCCTGAGTTTATTAATACAACAGAGAACAGAACAAAAAAACAAACAAGCGAAGAAAAATAAATTTTTTAAAAATAATAAAAATCAACCAAACAAATATCACAAAGATGTTCCATACGTCTCAATATAGGTGGTTGGTTGGAGAACAATAAAATAATGATAACGATATAGGGAAGTAATGCTGATGGCTTTACTATCAAAGAGACTATTCATGTTACATGTATACTTTATTACGTCCCCTGGACTTGAAATTGGGCTGGAGACTTGCGGGTCTCAATGTGTTAGGACTTGACACTTGAAAGTCCTATTTTTTCAATTCTGTCCAAGCCTAAAGAAATGAAGTTACGAACCCTCAATCTTAAAGAATATTCTCTGGATTCCCAGTTTGTGACAATACCGAATTTCCTATTCAAACACCCCCATAAATGTAATCTAATTTGTTGAGCGTTGTCATGTTTAACTTGTAGTGGCTGCAGCAGCGATAATGCCCTTTTTTTCTAACGTCAACAATATGCAGTTGCGAGCGCCGTAAAACCCCATACTAAACTAAACTAACGTCGACAACACGTTATAGGAGGGTTATTTTCCACTCATGAAAGCAGTCTATGAGTACCTTGACGGTCGACGGTCTTTCCACTGGAATGTTGTATCCCTCTCAGCTCAGGTTGGGCCTGACTCAGTGACTGGCAGGGTTGAAAGCTCGCCTTCTGAAAGATCTATGTTTAGTTGATGGGGACGTAAAAGTACCTACATTG
>NW_004798461.1:108642-109989 GCF_000002075.1 Aplysia californica
TATATATATGTGTGTGTGTGTGTGTGTGAGGCAGCGTGGTGGAATCAGGCTCTCGTCAATTTATGGGCACGTAGAGTTATTGGTATCAGCTTAAAGTTTGTTCACTTGTCTTTATTCGGATGAAAATAATATTCATTTATCTTGAATACAAGTCGAGATATTTACGAAAAAAGGAGGTGGGGGTCACCTGTTTTCAGGGGTATAATTAGTGAGAAAATGACCACCAAAGATTAGTTATTTTCTTAGAGTAAGAGTCCGTGGTAACTGAAAATGTACATTTTTTGTGCCTTTAATCAACGTTTTTCAGAAAAATCCTCTCAGAAACGAGTTCTTTAATGGGCATAAATGGTGTAGAGCCAAAAAAACAAAACTTTTGATACAAATTCACTAACCTGCTGAAAAATGCAAGTTTCTTCACTTTGATTATTTTGACGAGAGCCTGATTCCACCACGTTGCCTCACATATATATTTGAAAAAAAAATTTAAAAAGTATGATATCCCGAAGAGCTTCATGTTTCATATCAGATCTACGAAGACAATGAAAAGGGCAGTCATCGAGAAAATATTTATCAACGTTTCTGTTTGTAGAGTTGTCTCCTTTACTTTGTTGTCTTTCAACCTCATTGCTTTCTCCAAACGTTTTTTTAAATTATTTTTTTTTGGTAAATGTTTTACGGTGCTCCCAACCGCCCAAGGTCATCATTATGAGCGCGCGGAAGACATTTAATATTTTCAGTTGGGAGGAAATTTTGAATTTTGTTTGGGTGATGGCTGAAGCCTACTCGTATCGATTTTGAACCGCCAAGGGATCTTTAATGTGCGCAACTTGCACACGAGACCTCCGAAACGTTTTGCCCTTCTCTGAGAAGGCTAGGTGCTCATCTTTCCTACCATAAGATCAGGGATGTGGCTGAAAGACAGACTTAAGAAGGAGCCAAAGAGTAGAAGTAAAAAGGCTGCAGAAATAGTCAGGAGCCCAGAGGAGGGGGCAAAGGAGGTGAGGGGGGTGGGGGCAGAAAGCGGAGACGAAAGCAGACGACAGAACATTGTTAGTGAGCAGGAAAGGAGGTGAAAGGAGAACATTTTAGAGAAGAAAATGTCCCGTCGCTATCCAGATTCGAACCCTGGACGTATTGAACGAGAGGAGAACACTGTAACTTCTAGGCCACGAGAGCCCCCTTTAAGCATTAGTAATTATACCAGAAACCAAAAACAAAATAAAAACAACAGCAACAAAAACAGCAACAACAACAACAACAACAACAACAACACACACACATACACACACACACACACACAGACACACACACACACACACACATACACACACACACATACACACACAT
>NW_004798461.1:111216-113423 GCF_000002075.1 Aplysia californica
CACACACACACACACACACACACACACACATACACACACATACACACACACACACACACACACACATACACACACACACACACACACAAAACATAAAAGAAGGGAAAAAATAATTTTTAAAAAAGCAACCCACAATGTCAGTGTAAGTAAAACTAAATTCTCTTTTACTGAAATGCGGGTTTAATTTTGTATGTTCAGTAGTTTTCCTTGAATGGATGGGTCAAATTTCTTCTTTAAGGTACACCACGGGAAATATTCAGGGCAAAAACTAAGATGTATGGCAAAAATTATTGATTTTTAGCTTTATGTCGGAATGGCTACTTCAACATTATATTATTGGGAATAGATCTGACAGGTTACTTTTATCAAGAACACATTTTTGTTAGCTTTATATCGGAATGGCTACTTCAACATAATATCATTGGGAATGGATCTGACAGGTTACTTTTATCAAGAACACATTTTTAGAACACGCTGTCAGTCATTTTAGTAGGTACCCCCTCTTTCAAATTACATGCAAATTTTAGAAACAAAGAAAACTTTGGCTTAGTTGATCCATTGATTTTCTACCCTGACAGCCAAAACAGTCTAGATCTAGATCTACTAGATTCTAGACCCTCTGCTATCTAGTTCAGCGCGGAGGTAAAACAGAACTTTCGTCGAGTCAAGGACAGGAAACACACTTTGGTTCATTTATAGCTCCAACGTATTTCCCATTGGTCCAGAAGCTTTCGATCCCAGGATGCAACATCTGCGTGTTCTGTCACCCGCGCCCAACCGTTACACATCTCCGGGGTTTCGTAAGCTGCTGTCACTTGAAAAAGGGGAAGAAAACTGTCAAAGTTCGTGAGATTTATTTTTTCCCCAAGATATCAAAGATATTGGACTAAGATCGGACTGGAATATTTGAGATAATTTTTCCATAATATTTAGAATGATCACTGAAAGTTGACAAAAAATCGTTAACTTTTTTCAAAATTCAGAGGGATACAATTTCGTCAATTTTCAAGATTCCTCAAAACTTCTCGTTCAGTTAAAGCACAATCATATTGTTAATCAGGAGGCAACTCAATTTCATGTAAATAGATGAATGAACAAATAAATAAATTTTAAAAAAATATATTAAAAAATAAAACAAATTAATAAATTAACAAAATAAATAAATGGTGAAAACAATGATCACACGTACCGATTTCAAGGGAAAATCAGAAAGAACATTGATGACGCCAAAAAGTGGATGGTTGACAATAAGCTCCAGCCTAATGAAAATAAAAAGGATATTCCTTAATGTAACCCAAAGAAAAGCCATATCCCCTTAGACATTGATCATATTTGTACTGAAAATGGAAAACTGTATTTTACTACTAAAGCAAAAAATTTGGGAGTGTATTTTGATTTAAAAATGGTCAATGGAACATCATATCAATTATTTATGTACCATTTTATTTTGTGAAATGCGTAGAATTGGTCATATGTCTATGTTTTTGAATGAACACTCGGTGAAAACGCTTGTGTCATCTTTCTTGTTTTCACGCATCGATTATTGCAATGCTTTACTAGCTAACTTACCAAATACCACTCTTCACAAGTTACCTCTTTTTCAAAATCATGCTGCTAGGCTTGTACTAGAGAAAAAGAAGAGGGACCACATTACTCCCATGTTAAGAACGTTGCATTGGCTTCCCGTGTCAGCTAGAATGTCATATTAAATTGCAATATTATGTCATAAATGTGTCAATAACAAAGCTCCCTCATATCTTAGTGATCTCATACAGATTTATGTTCCTTCTAGATCACTAAGATCAGGCGAGTTCTTAGAAAAAGGGCCAAAAAATTAGCTGAAAGATCGTTTGCCCACATTGCTCCATCAGTTTGGAACTCTCTTCCCCAACCCTTGACACATACAACATCTGAGTCTAAATTTTTTTTAAATCTTTAAAGAGACATTTAATGACATCATTTTTATGCCAGTAGATTCATGTTCAGTACAATGTTACGTAAATGACTATGTATCCATTTAAGTATTTTGTGCATTGCATTGTGTATATTATTTTATTATATATGTGCTCATTTCGTGACGATGTGTAAGCGTACGCGTGTGATAAGCAAGAAGGTGTGAATTATAGATAGATAGATAGATAGATAGATAGATAGATAGATAGATAGATAGATAGATAGATAGCTATAAATATAAATGTAATATAGAA
>NW_004798461.1:115825-118456 GCF_000002075.1 Aplysia californica
ATGATGATGATGATGATGATGATGATGATGATGATGATGATGATGATGATGATGATGATGATGATGATGATGATGATGATGATGATGATGATATAGGCCTACATGTACACACTTGACAGTTAAATTATGCCTTCGTAGCCGTGGCTGAGCCAAAGTAAAGACCTCCAACCATGACAGCGATGTCCAGCGAACTGACCACCAACTGGTCCCCCCTCCCACCCCTCCCCACAACTTCCCCAGCCCCCAGTAGCTCACTGACCAGTGTCCAGTAATGGCGTACTTCAAGTGTGACCTGAGAGTCTAAAGAACGTCAAGATAACATTCCAACGTGTGAACAAAATTGTTACGATAACGTTTGACAGTTCTCCCTCCAAAGGTTAACCCTTTGGGGACTCACTTTTTTGTAGAGGTGGGCAAAATCCGGTTAATCTATAAGGATAACCGGATAATTCTCAATGAAACATCTTCTGAATTCACACTCTTAACTCTCTTTCTTTACCCCCGTTTGCCGAAGTGGGTGCATCCATTTGTTGAAGTGATTCTAACCCGTTTGTCGAAGTGGTTTTCACCCATTTGCCAAAACGGTTCGGAGCATACTATTTGCAGAAAGGGTGCACTAACATATTATCCGGATTTTGCTAAAGCGACTCATTGCCCAGCCCTACTTTTTGGTATTTCTCTAACGCTTGAAGACGTGCTGTTTCTGGTCACTTCACCAAAAAGTACAACATTAATTATTCATAAAGCTTTTTCGGTAACCTTAATTTGCCAGAAATGTCAAAAAGTTGTCGGTTACCTTAAGCAGGTGGTGTTGCTCTAGTTAGAGGATAACAATTATCGAGAAAATGGCTGCCAAAGTTTGGTGTCTTTGAAAGATTGAGTGTCTTTGAAAACTACAAGTGTACAATTTGTGTGCCTTTGAAAGATTGAGTGTCTTTGAAAACTACAAGTGTACAATCTGTGTGCCTTTGAAAGATTGAGTGTCTTTGAAAACTACAAGTGTACAATTTGTGTGCCTTTGATCAGCAGTTTTAAAGTAAAATTCACAACAGAAATGTGAAAATGTTGTAAGCAACATGCCATGCAAAACTATGAAATAGGAAACACTAAGTTTATTATTTGTGCTGCAGCATTTGTTCTCCGTTTGCTGCTCATCAGACATATATTGTTATGTGTGAGTGGTTGGCGGGTGCTCTGGTGTGGTTTGCTCCCTCTTTCTAATCAAGCATAATAATTCATTGTCCTTATTTATCTCTTCTCCTCCTTCTTTGTTGTGTTTGTAATTCTCTTGTAACACTCTAATCCTTGGCACTTATATGACCTTATTGTGTTGCAAAAACCGTAAAACTCTTACAGAAACTATAGGACATAATACGTCGCTACCCAAGAATGACCAAGTTTTATCTGTTCAGTACCTATATTTTTTTTATTTCTTTTTAAAATTTGACGCCAAAAATTATGAGTTTCGCAACACATCAAGCTTATTTAGACTGCAATTCTTTGAATATCTTTATAACGACTCTGAATAATCTAATGATTTTAATAGAGGAGAGAGATCTTTTGGTTTCTGATCTTATTATAGTCTTACAAACTCAGCCTCAGACAAAAGTTAATGTCGTGGTGTATTTTGATTGATTATGCGCAAATTGGAAACACAAATCTGCACATTTCATTATTTATTATGTTGCAATTTGTTGTTTTAAGCTTCGGACAAATAAAGAAAAAATGAAAATTCTGTTTTAATGACGAAGTTTGACTCAAACACAATGCATTTCGGCTAACTGAAAGGTACTATAAGCTCAATTTTTTTTCTAATGCAGTTTCGCAATAGGTGGTATCGTTAGCATGTGCTCTAGATATGTTCTGTTAAAATTCAAATCTAAATGTTGAAAAAGGCAACAAAAAAGGCAAAAAATAGATACAAAAAATACCCCTCCCACCCAAAAAAAAATTTTTTTTTAAATTTTAAAATAAAAAATAGATCTAGATCTAGTAATATTTGAAAGATAAATAAACATTAAAAATTTTTAAAAATTAAAAAGTTACAAAATTGAAATAATTCAAAGATATAAAAAGAAATATTAATTTAAAAAAAGATTTTTTACAAAAAGGAACAGAAATTTGTACAAATGAAAACAACAAAATGCCGTTGTTTATTGTGTTTATTTTGGTGTATGTATATAGTAAAAGGTGTTGCGAGCGCCGTAAAACCTTATACTATACACACACACCAAAATAAACACAATAAACAACAGCATAATACAGATATAATTGTTTAAAGAATAAAACTTGTTTTCTTTCTCTTGGATAAAACTTAAAACTTTGCTCTCTGAGCATTAAAACTGCTTGCCGAACATATTATTGTCGATGCAGTGAGGCAGACCCAGAAGGCGAGTGGTCTCACAATGAGAGAGTTAACATCACCAAGTGATTATCATTGTGAAGCGTTGATTTATGAGGTATCGGAGTGAAATCAGACGCTCGTCAAATTATTGAAATTTAAAAAACCTACATTTTTTCTGACCGTTTGGCAATTTTTTTCCAATTTTTACTTTCGAAAAAGTATTTAACCCAATTAATCTAATTTTTTTTTTTATTCTATTTTTTTAAAAATAATTTTATTTTGGGTTT
>NW_004798461.1:119352-122241 GCF_000002075.1 Aplysia californica
TTCCCTCTTCCTTTGCCCCTTCCTCTGGGCTCCTGACTCTTTCCTGTGCCTTTCTACTGCTACTCCTTGACTCCTTATTGTTGTCTCTCAGCCACACCCTAGACGCTCAGAGTAGTATAAGAACATATAGGCCACAGCCTAGACGCTCAGAGTAGTATAAGAACATATAGGCCACAGCCTAGACGCTCAGAGTAGTATAAGAACATATAGGCCACAGTCTAGGCTTTCTCAGTTCTTTCTGAGAAGGCCTAGGCCACACCCCTAATCTTCGGATAGGTGAGATCTAACCTAACACGTAGCTTCTCGGATAAGGGGTAAAATCTCGGAGGTCCCGTGTGCGAGTCGCGCACGTTAAAGACCCCTTGGTGGTCCTAAAATTGATAATAGTAGGCATTGGCCTCCTCCAAAATTCGAAATTACTTACAGGCAAAATGAAAATGCTTAGTAGCACAGCCGTGGTGGGCGGGATTTATTGGTTGTCACGCCTCAAAACATGGGGTTGTTGTATTTATTCCTCTCAGCCCGGGTTTACTCTGATAAGCAAGGTCAAGGTCAGAAGCCTGCCTCCTAAATGATCTAACTTAATTATGTTGATGAGCACGTAAATTTTTTTATTTTTTTTTAATTTAGTAAGAGTTTTACGGCACTTGCAACACAATAAGGGCATATAAGTGCCGAAGATTAGGGGTGTTACCAGAGAGTAACAAACACAAAAAAGAAGAAGGAGAGATAAAGACGATAGTAGTTGTTTGAAAGGAAATAAGGAGCACACCACCCCAGAGCACCCGCCAACCGCCCACAAAAAATCTATATTAAGATTGAGGGCCCGAAATGTTATCGACAGAATAGAGTTTGAAAAACAGAATGAAAGACAGCCCTAGACAGCTGACCAGGAAACTGTTAGTAGGATTAAGATGTGGAGTCTGAGCTCAAACAACTGTCGTTTGTGGCTCATTGGTGTCTCGACACGGTGGAATCAGGCGCTCGTCAATTTTGGGGCACGTGGAATTATTGGTATCATCACGGGTATTCCAATGTAAAGCGCATAATTGAGCTACTTTTTTTTTGGAAATGCGCAATATAAATGTTATATATTATTGTATATTATTATTTAACTGAAATCTGATTTATTTGCCTTGCTTCTAATGAAAAAATAATCCTTTTATCTCAAGATCTTTGTTATTAAAGGACGCGAGGTTGTTTGGTTTCAGTGGTGAAATTAGCGAGAAAATGGCTGCCTACGTGTGGTAACTCCAACTACGTGTGGAAACTCCAACTACGTGTGGAAACTCCAATAGCTAAAGAGCCTTTTAAAACTGGTTTGTGCCTTTTATCAACATTTTGCTGTAAAATTCACCTGGAAATATTTATGTTTATATGATATGTACATATTATTATAAGAGGTTAAGCCAAAAAAATAAAAATTTCATAAAAACTTCCAAAACTGGCGGAATTTTGACGAGCGCTTGATTTCACTACGCTGCCTTTTATTTGTGTCTACTGTGTGCATACCGTGGGGTCGGTGGCCTCGTAGTCAGGCTACCGGACTTGTAATCGTGAGCTTGCCGGTTCGGGGGTTCGAGTGTCAGCTCGGTCCGACCTTGTGTCCTTGGGAAAGACACTTTACACGAATTTCCCACTCGGCTCGGTCCTTTCGGAGACGGAAGTTAAACTCGGAGGCCCCGCCTCCTATAATTGACCAACCAGCGTTGATAGGGGCGATAAACCTTTACCCTTTCACCATTTTTTGTGTGCATACCGGCATCTGGGGTGTAGCGGATTGGCTCGCAGGAGTCCCGAGTTCCACTCTCGAGTGGGGAGAATGTTTATCGAGCTTCTCGTCGGTCTTTCTTCAGGGCTGATGTATTGTTGTATCCCTCTCAGCCCTGGTTCATCATGACAGGCAGGGTCGGAAGCCTGCTTCTAATAAATTATCTAACTTATGTCGAACGGGGGCGTAAAACCACCCCTTAAAAAAATTTAATCAGAAGGTCCGAAATTATGTTATGGAGACGGCACTTTCATGACCTTATTGTGTTGCAAGTGAAGTAAAACTGTTACTAAACCAAAAACGTGGGTGGTTGACGGGTGCTCTGGTGTGGTTTGCTCCTTCTTTCCTATCGAACATCTATCATCTTTCTCTCCCCTTCTTCTTTTTTATATTTGTTACTCACTTGTAACACCTCTAATCTTCTGGCGCTCATATGACCTGATGCAGTTACGAGCGCCGTAAAACCTCTACTAAAACTAAACTAAAACTAAAACTTTTTATGGAGAGAATAGCGTTTGAAGGACAGACTGAAAGACCAAACACAGCAATCGACAGGAAGCTGTTAGGAAGGCGAGCCCTGGACACAGGGGGGGGGGGTTCAGTCTGTTGGCTTAAGGATCTCCGGTGTCTGAGGGGTGGTGTAGTGGTTAGGCGCTGCGCTGTCACACGCGGGATACACGAGTTCCATTCACGAGGGCAGAATTTTTTTTTAAATCGAGTATCTCAGTCTTTATTCTGAGATGTTGCGTCCCCCTTTTTCTTTTTTATTCTTTCTTTCTTTCTTTTTTTTCTTCTTTTTTTTTTTTTGGCAAGTATTGTATGGCGCTCGTAACTGCATAAGGTCATATATGAGCGCACGGGACACATTAAACATTTTCAGTCGGCAGGGAATTTTGAATTTCCCCTGGGTGACGGCCGAAGCCTACTCTTATCGATTTTGGACCACGAAGAGATCTTTAACGTGCGCAACATGCACACGGAACCTCCAAGATTTTTCGCCCTTGTCCGAGAAGGCTAGGTGTAGATCTTTCCCTACCATTAGATCAGGGGTGTGGCAGAAAGACAGCTGTAAGAAGGAGCCAAGGAGTAGCAGTACAAAGGCTGCAGAAAGAGTCAGG
>NW_004798461.1:123054-127563 GCF_000002075.1 Aplysia californica
AGGAGAAGAAGAAAGGAGAAAACAAAAACCCTTCCGCGACCGGGATTCGAACCCACGCTCAATAGATTAATTGAATGACTTCAAACGCAGACACGCTGTCCATTCGGCAATCAGAACTTCCGACATAGAATGGTATATTAAGCTTCATATTTACAGCACTGTTTCAGGAAAGGCAACGCAACATAGATCTAGATCAAGATGAAGTTTTTTGACAACGAAGAAAGTGAGAAAGTTGGAAACATGTGTGTGTGTGCGGGGGGGGTATCAATGAGGTGGCGGGCATGGGATTGGCAGATACGGTCTGGAGGAAACTAAAAAATGGCTCAAAATTGAAAGAAGTGAACATTAGAGAACGTAGACAGCTTGTATACATTCTCTAACGTTAGAGAACGTACACACTTCCTTTTCGGTAACTGCCGATTTTATCAGCTGTAACAGTCTGTCGGTGAAGAAAGTACCGATCTCATCGGCACGTGTCAGTCATAGGGGCTTAGCCGTCCTTATTACTCTCTTGCAACACCTCTAAATGAGTAATTTCTTTTCTTCTCCTAAAAAATAATTGACGTCACTTATTCGATCAATCACGAAGGCGACTTTGTGTTGTAGCGATTTTCATTTGAGATAATAACGTGTTAAAAGCGACTGATGGCTTCTGACTGTTGGATCTAACAAAGCGGGATTACTGTTAGATCTAGATCTAGGCAGCAGATGGCGAGTATCGAATGTAAGAGACGCGAACAGTAAACAATGAACGTTGCTGAGAGACGGAGGGCGCTCTCGTGGTCAAGAGGTTACGGTGTTCGCCTCTCATTCAATAGGTCTCGGGTTCGAATCCGGAATTGGGACGGAACATTTTCTTCTCTTCAATTTTTCTCTTTTCACATTTTTTCCTTTTCTCTAACAATGTTCTATTGCCTGCTTTCGTCTCCACTTTCAGTTACCATCCCCTCACTTCCTTTGGCCCCTCCTCTGTGCTCTTGACTCTTTCTGCAGCCTTTCTACTGCATATTTGTACTAGGCCTCGGCTTCTTCTTACTACTGTCTTTCAGCCACACCCCTGATCTTATGGTGGGTAAGATCTAACACCCAGCCTTCTCGGATCAGGGGGAAAATGTTGGAGGTCCCTTGTGCAAGTTGTGCACGTTAAAGATTCCTTGGTGGTCCAAAATCAACAAGAGTAGGCTTCGGCCGCCACCAGGGCAAAATTCAAAATTTCTTACCAACTGAAAATGTTTGATGTGTCCCCCGCGTTCATATGACTTTACGCGGTTGCGAGCGCCGTAAAACACTCACCATTAAAAAAAAAAAAAAATGAGAGACAGAATAGCTTTCTCTAACTCGGAGACGATGATGACGTCATAGCTTCGGTGTTTTCGTATTGTTGAATTTGAACTTTCCTATGCTGCATCTGAAGTGACAATGATTTGGCGCTCATATGACCTTAGGCAGTTGTGAGCGCCGTAAAACCTTTACTAAAACTAAAAACTAAGTGACAACGACGAATTTTCTTTTTCCAGTGTTTACATGACCTCTCGTCTAGCATCTGAATACGTTTTCCTTTGCGTCAAAAATTGAGCTGTCTAGGTTAAATCAATATGACAATTTGGATATCTGAACTTTCATTGCTGCATTTGAAATCTTTATCTTGATATTTGTTCGGGGAAAGGTGTATTAACAATAAAAGAAACAATATTTTGAATGAATATATAATATCATCTACAGTGAATATTGAAATATCTTTTAAATGAGAAACGAACTATTTTTCGAATAAACTATGCATCATCACCGACAGTAAAAAAAACATACTAAAATAAAAAAGGACAAAAACAGAATCTTATTTTTTATAAATGATGGTATTTTTTCTGTCGTTTTTCATAAAAGTTAAAAATTTCATCAATATAATTGAAAAGCAAACTTTTTTCTTCGAGTAAATCAACAACATCATCACATTAGGTTTTGAAAAAAAATATTTGGAGCAGGTTAATATCAGCATTGTAAATGAAATTTAAAAAAACCCACAAGAAAAACCTTTCGAACCAGCGCAAGCAATGTGGACACACAATAAGTAACACAAACATTATTGGAAAAACAATCAAAGCCCAACAGAGCCTGACCTTCCCATCATTAACCTCATAAACAATTTAACCATGGCAGCAAACACATCAGCGTAAGTGGTTCAGCAGTTAGTTAGGAGCTAGTCGTGTAAGTCACACGTGTGTACTGTCAAAGTGAACGTAGTAACAATTGTAAATCAAAGGTTTCTTTTGTCAAGTTGAATACAATAATTATGTCGTATAACAATGTTTGTTAATCATAAGTTTTTGTTGTTGTAAAGTTGAACATAATAACTATTGTAAATCACACGTGTGTTTTGTCAAGTTGAACAGACTGTAAATTACACGTGTGTTTTGTCATGTTGAACATAGCATTGTAAATCACACTGCGTTCATCGGTGTCTTGGTGTTGCAGTTAAACGCTTCGCTGTTCCACGCAGGAGACCAGAGTTCGATTCCCAGCCCATATCGGGAGCCTTTTAAAAAAATTTAGCATCTCGGTGTTTCTGCTGGAATAATGTCGTATCCCTCTCAGCGCGGGTTGGCCCTGACAGGCAGGGTCGAAGGCCGTCTCCTGAATGATCTAAATTGTGTCGATGGGGGTGTAAAACATCGACACTAAAAAAGAAACCAATAACAGCCTGACTAGACAGGTGTCTGTCTCCTAACGATTATGCGTCTTAAGATAATACTGTAAATCACACAAGTCTCTTTTTTTTTTTTCAAAATTGAACACATCGCATCGCTACGCTAGAATTGCAAAGTTCCATCTGCTCAGTACCTAGTTTCGAGTAGAGCTGGGCGAAGAATTGATTCCGGAACCGATTCCCACGATTAATGCTACGGAAGAAAAGTTCAGACTCCTTTTTAAGTAAACCGACGGTTATCAGTTACTTTAATCATTCAAACTTTAAAAGTTATTTTTGAAAAATAAAAGTTGATGCTTTGTAGTGTTCCAAAATCAAGGTTATACTAAATCCTGAAGATTTTCGATGCCAACCAGGTAACCACTGGAAGAAATCACGTTATTAAAATGTAAGTAATTGGGTTCGGAGACGATTCCTACGATTCCTATCTTTCAGTAATCGGGAACGTAGCCGCCCAGCACTAGTTTCGAGACATTCGACGTCAAGTTTTTTTAAGGTTCACAACATGACAAGCTTTTTCGAATGCAAGTCTTTGAATAATTGATAACGACCGCGAATAATCATGCGAGTTTGATAGACCAGATAGAACATTAATTGTTTTCTGACCGCATGTTATTATTTAACTCAAAACGGCCAAAAAATATCAGACAGATCTTTGTAATTTTGAGGTAGCGACACTGTAAATCACACGAGTCTTTTATCAAACTGAGCACTCAGTAAATCACTTTCTCCGCAGACAGTGGAGCGCCCTCTACATCTTGTCTGCGCCTCTTTGCAGACGACAAAAGCCAGGGTCAGCAGAACCAGCCCACAGACCACCAGGAAGAGCCCAGAAGGAGGCGGGAAACACAGAGCTCCTGCCTCCCTCTCCATCTCCTCGTACGTCTCTGTCATGTGACTTGGGCTGTCGCTCCTACACGAAAATCGATGACTTAATCCACATGCTGAGTCACTGCAGATTTCGTCGTTTGTAAACCCCGCGTGGTGCATGACGGTCACGTGAGCCTTAGCCGCGCAGAAACCCGTGACGTAGACATCTTCGTGCACCAAAATTGGTTGTCTCAGAGATGTCTTGTAGATGTGAGCGGCGGCCGATGACGTCAAAGAGTAGGCGTGTCCTTCCACGAAGTCCGGCACTCGCCAGTGTGGGTAGAACAGCTCTCTGACCCACCAGCTCAGGCTGTTGTCCCTGATGGGAGTCAGACTGCGCATCACGTGACCCAGCACGAACGTTGTGTGTAGTAACCTAGTGTGCTGCAGCGCGTGTAGAAGAGTGTGTATGTTGATGAACGTATCGTCTGTTGATTTGAGGACAAACTCCGACTTAGGACAGTGGAGAGCGACAAATTTGAGAATCGCGACAGTCTTCAGGGCGAGATTCTCCGGAACGTCGTAAAACGATTCTTGCACGATGTCCTCATGCTCGCTGGCCTCTCGCTCAACCGCCCGCATCAGATCTGAGCGGCCAGGGTTCGAGCCCAGGAAGAAAAGAAGGACGGCGTTGTAGGAGGCTAGGTGAGACTTTGCGGCGAAAGTCTCCCTGATGGCACGTCTGTGCTCGGGGTGGGAGGGGTCAGAGGTCACAGCGACCACCAGCTGAACCTGTGACCCCTGGTCGGGGCATGGGGAGATGGCAGGAAACACGAGGTACCTGTAGGCGTGGAAGAGCGCGGTTTGAATCTTTAGTAGTTTTAGTAGAGGTTTTACGGCGCTCGCAACTGCATAAGGTCATATGAGCGAGGTTTGAACCTGGGAATTAGTAACCAAGACATGATAATGATAATAGGGATAATAATAATGATAATAAT
>NW_004798461.1:129703-131398 GCF_000002075.1 Aplysia californica
ATACCAATTTAAAGCTGAATAAATTCTGCATCATCTGACATATTAATATTCCATCTATGTTGAGAGACGCCTGATAATATAGTGGCGTCGGTGGCCTTGTGGTTAGGCTCTCGGACTCGCAACCGTAAGGTCGTGGGTTCGAATCCCGTCAGGGGCCCGACGTTGTGTCCTTGGGAAAGGCACTTTACACGAATTTTCTTCACTTCACCCTGGTGGGAATGGGTACCCGGCTACAGACAGCGAAAGATCTTGTCAGTTTGTTAGTGTTTGAGCGCTTAATCAGCTGCTTGCACTGTATGCTTCCCAGGAAGCTGAAAATGTTTCAGAATGTTCTATGGTCTGCTGGGGTAATAATATAGTGTAAAGCGCATAGAGCATGCTGTTGAGCGGGGGTATGCACTATACAAATGCTATTTATTATTTATTAATATATGTGAGGCTTCGTTGTGAAATCAGGCGCTAGTCAAAATAATGAAATCGCAAAAAAAACCAGCAGTTTTCTCCCTGCTTGGCAATTTTTATTAAATTTTTGATTTTCTGGCTAAAATAAATTGTACAGCACAGTGCAGTGCAGGTGGTTGGTTCTCTGCAGATAACCGCTTTGTGTATGACACTTCCGCGCACAACCGTGACACATGACGTCATGTAGTCGGTTAGGTGCGGCGCGTGCCACTGTTCGCCATGAGTGTTCAGAGTAGATCGATGTGGACGGAACCGATCTCCTTAAACTGATGTCTATTCGTAATCTTTGAGCTGACTGGTTCGAACTGTGTCCGAAGCTTAACCCTATCCGAACGCCCTGGGGTCATTTTGTACCCCTGTGGTTGTATTCTTCACATTTTAGAATACTTCTAGTACAAAGATCTCTTTTAAACTTTAAGTATTTCTCAAAAAATCATTTTGACGGACTTCTATGCAATGCGTAGGGATCGGATTGACGAGTAAATTTCCTCTTTTGAAAGTGGTAGCACGTGCAGAGTTCCCCACGTCGTATGGATACGATAGTAAATCACGACGTACGGATAGGGTTAACCTGGTCGATTCATACAACAAATGCTTTAGAATGACAAGTTCAGTGCTTTGGTTTACACTTTCTCAGTAAATTATGCCTAGTGGTTGAGTGTAATCCTTGTTACCGGGAGATGTGGGTTTGAACTTTGTCGCCAGTCGAGACTTTAAAATCGACATTGTCGCAGCTCTTTCGTCTAGGATTTGACATACTGTGACTAGCTCTGAGAGCAAACAACATTAAATATACTGGATGGAGAGCCAGAGGAAGACCAAGGCGACGATGGAGTGATTCTGTGGCAGACACCCTTAGAGCTCACGGGATGTCCCTCCTACAGGCCACACGACTTGCTGCAGACAGACGCCTGTGTCTCCCCGTGACACCAACCGGTAGAAGCGGAAGAAGAAAGTAAAAATAAAGCTAGAAGAAGTCGTCAACCCCCGGTGTCGGTGAAATGGTATAGATTTAACGTCCCTTTCAACACTAGTAGGTTATTAAAATGGCAGAGGCCTTTACTGTGAACATGTGAGATGGTATAGATTTAACGTCCCTTTCAACACTATTAGGTTATTAAAATGGCAGAGGCCTTTACTGTGAACATGTGAGATGGTATAGATTTAACGTCCCTTTCAACACTAGTAGGTTATTAAAATGGCAGAGGCCTTTACTGTGAACATGTGAGATGG
>NW_004798461.1:134868-138537 GCF_000002075.1 Aplysia californica
GAATACAAGTCGAGATATTTGCGAAAGAAGGAGGTGGGGGTCACCTGTTTTCAGAGGTAAAATTAGTGAGAAAATGGCCGCCAAAGATTAGTTATTTCCTTAGCTTAATAGTCCTTGGTAACTGAAAAATTACATTTTTGGTGCCTTTAATCAACGTTTTCCAGAAAAATTAACACAGAAATGAGTTCGTTAATAGGCATGAGAGGTGTTGAGCGAAAAAAACAAAAATTCGATAAAAATTCACCAACCTGCGGAAAAAATGCAAGTTTCTTCACTTTGATTATTTTAACGAGAGCCTGATTCCTCCACGCTGCCTCACA
Organism: Aplysia californica; assembly: GCF_000002075.1. Classification (NCBI taxonomy): domain Eukaryota; kingdom Metazoa; phylum Mollusca; class Gastropoda; order Aplysiida; family Aplysiidae; genus Aplysia; species Aplysia californica. The sequence goes on from NW_004798461.1 coordinate 135,189, forward strand.
AATGTGTTTTTCTTATTGTGCTAGCCCCTACAACATAGCAGTACCCTTCGTTACGATACTATGGCACTGATTTTTTGGTAACAGAACTATCGCTGCTTCATTTATGTATACATGTACTCTGACGTGTAGAGTATGTACACGTCAGCGAAGCGTTGGAAAAGGGGCTCAGGTGAGCCATATTGTAGCCATTCGTGTCATGGTGGCCGTGATAACTTGCTAGAGAACTTAACACAGAAGGTCTGTCTTCCTTGCCCCGGTATACCGCTACGTCAGAATTACAAAGTTCTATCTGACATTTTTGGCCGTTTTGAGTTACTAAGCCGATGAGATCAGAAATCAAAACGTTCTATAATATGTGAAGCGTGCTGACAAAATGAATTACTTCTCACAATCCACAAATGCAGATATTGGCCAAAAATTGACACCAGTGTCAAATTTCTAGGTTTACTATTGATGCAATATTCATTAAGTACTAAATGCCTTTAGTTATTTCATACTTACTTATGGTAAAACCTTTACTTATAAGCATGACGTATCTATTTCCATAGGGGTCAATTCAGAGAAGTAACTCATTTTGTCAGCACACTTCACATATGCTATATCAAAATCATAATATTATTCGGAGTCGTTATCAAGATATTCAAAGAACTGCATCTGAAAAAGCTTGCCATGGTGTGAAACTCAAAATCTTTGACGTGAAATTTCTCAAAACTAGGTACTGAGCAGATAGAGTTGTAATTCTGAGGTAGAGCGATACGTCAGCCGCACGTGCACTCGTGATTGGCTGCTCGTTTACCATCCAGTTCCTAACGCATCACGTTCAAAAGTCTGCTGGTTGGCATAAAGAACTGGAAATGAAAAAGCAGACGACTTAGCTAAAAAAAAAAAAGGAGCCAAAATGACCTAGATTGCAGACGGCATGGATCTCTCAGAGTCAAAAACACTAATAAAATCTGCCTTAAGAAACAGATGGAAAAGATCCCACCCTGAGCACAACAGGCGGGACCACTACTACATGCTAAATAGAGCAGACCCGGTCACAGTCTTTCGACTACGAAGTGGCCACACCATATGCACGCTAAATTTAAAGTGGGAGAGTCCGAGATCTGTGAATGAGGACACGACCAAGAGGATGCCAACCATATCCTTCAGCACTGCCGCGCTACACCACCCTTTGTACACAGACGTGGCAGAATGTGACTCCCCTTGAGAGTAAGCTCTATGGAAGTCTCTCAGATTTGAAGTGGACTGCACAGTGTGTGCACGACATCGATCTGACTGTCTAGCTGCTGTCATCGAGAACGAAGAAGAAGATGAAGAAGCATAAAGAACTGTCAGCAAACTCTTCTCCGTAAACTGTCAGATACTTTTTTGAAAATATCTAAAAGCATTTTATTTTCTGAACCTTTGGTCCCTTGATTCAGATTCAGCAAGCATTTCTAAAACACTTCTCCCGTACACATCAAGTTTTTTCTGTGAGTTACTAATGTCTTCTTCTGTACTCACGTGAGTCTCTGTACTGTTTTTTAAAAAAAATCTCTCTTTCCTCATCACTGAAATTGTCATATTATTGGCATCTATTTTTCTGACAAAAGCGTCTTCTTGGATCTGCTGAGATATTCTTGCTTTTGTTCTCCACGCCTTTTGGTCTCATTTTGTCTCCAGTTGTGCTAGCCAATCTTTATCTTTCGAGAAGGAAGTCCCCAACCAGGACCATTTTTTATCCTTTCCTATTCCAATTCCTCTACTACCTACCTCCTTGCTGACTGGTTCATAATCTAGTCCCAAGAATTCATTCCTTCTGCGAACATCACACCAATATGTTAATATATCTCGCCGCTATCAAAATCTTATGTTCATCACTTCACCCTGATTGCTTTCTAGGACTCTAGAAATCTCTGGCAACAGTATTATAAAGAAAAATATCTCAGACTCAGGATAATTCTAAAGAAGGTCATTGATAATTCCTAAAAGTAAAATGTTGAAGACACCGGGGGGAAGCGGAGTCGATGATGATAGCCATGAGCAATCCCGTGGCTCCCTGACTGAGGTGAATCGTGAATACTTGCCGGAGTGCAGTTGGCATTGTCCGCGGTCTGTTCCAATGTCTTTGCCAGACTAAGCTTCACCAGGAATCTACCCCGAGATAAGAGACTCCTCATTGTATCCTCAGACTAGGGCCAAAAAGTCCAGAAAGTTGTATTTGAAAAGGAATGGCTATAATTATAGGAGAAACATTATTACCATGGCTGAACTGTTTTATAAATTTGACAAAGATTGCCAGTTCAGATTTCGGGATTCAATCATTTTAAAAGATCTTCATTCGGTGACTTGTTATTAGTCCTTTCTATACCAATGGTGAATCATAGATGGCGCCGGTGGAGGTCATTTCCTATCATCACTCCTTATGCCCAATCACATGTCTGACGTAATGATACCAAAGTCATATATATACGGGTAATCAAAAGATAATTTAATGACGTGGGATATGTGAATCATGATTTGTGAAGAGACCAATGAATGATAGCACGTGCTATCTATGGTCACAGCATACATCATAAAAAGAGGGACCAAAGTTCAGCCCACAAAGGCTTTCTTGTGACAACACCAATCGCTTTGTGTTAATACACATTACACAAACGTCAGCCAATTGTCACGCGTGGGGCTATTTTAGAAGCTGGATAAGCGCTGTGTAATTAAATCAGTTTCTGAAATAATTATCACATGGCCGTCGAAACCTGCATTTCTTCCATAATGGGACCGGAAGACGTGTTTTTGATTGACCCACATTTGATACGCTATGAAATCCAAGTTTTACATGCCGACGACTAGAATGTTTTTAGATCTATCGGAACCTTTTTGAAAGTGAAGGCGGAAAGTAAACTAGAGAGTGTCTGTCTTTTCTTTAGTCTTACAGTTTGATATCTGCTCAGCAAAGGAGTTGTAGGCCTCTTCTCTTGCCAGTCTTGGAAGGTATAATATTGTGGCGTCGGTGGCCTAGTGGTTAGGCTCTCGGACTCGCAACCGTAAGGTCGTGGGTTCGAATCCCGTCAGGGGCCCGACGTTGGGTCTTTGGGAAAGGCACTTTGCACAAATTTTCCTCGCTTCACCCAAGTGGAAATGGGTACCCAGCTATAGACAGTGAACGATCTTGTCGGTTTGGTAGTGTTTGAGCGCGTGAAATCCGCAGCTTGCACTGCCTACTTCCGCTGAAACCGAGAATGTTTCTGAGTGTTCTCAGAGGGTCTGCTGGGGTAATAATGGTTGTAAAGCGCATAGAGCATGCTCTTGAGCGTGGATATGCGCTATATAAATGCAATTATTATTATTATGATGTGCAATATTGGTT